>NC_069100.1:3395050-3676574 GCF_947172395.1 Bicyclus anynana
AATACAACATAAAGTCTGCTTGTTTAGAAATTTTTAACTTTATTATAAGTTTTGTGTTTCTAACAGTAAGGTATTTTTGAATGGTATTATACCTATAAAATTATAGGCTTATTAAACAGACTTATTGCACCAACATAATAATGAAATTAATTCAATTTCTTTTCAATTTCCGATATACAGCTTTCAAACCCACTCAATAGGACTAAGGCTAATTTATTTTTTAATTTTCATTTAATTAATAAATGCTTTATAATTTAGGACATTAGTATTTTTTTTGTGATAAGTTTGTCCAATCATAATACCCAAAAAGAGTATTTTATATGTGTTGTTCTGTTAATTATATTTCATTTTAATTGTTCACTTTTCGACGTATAAATATTCTATTCAGATTGAGTATTTGTGTATTTTTTAGATTAAATGGTGTAAAGATCTCATATTCTTCGTGTAATTGTCGATGTGATCGGCATTATCGAATGCTTCGCCTGTGTCCAATTGTATTTCGTACGTGGAATATTGAGCTTTATTTTGGTTTATTCTGTTTGCTTTGTATGCTTTGTTTGTCGTGATATATGATACGTAGTGAATGTAAATTTCAAAGAATCAATCGACAGATATTCACTATTGAATATGAGTTTGTGGTTCTTTAATATGAACTTTATAAAAAATTTATCATTTGATCTAGAAGTCTAGAGGAGACTGTCGAGAGGGGCTGTATCCGGATATGGCAGACTAATGAGCTGATCTCAGCAAGATTAGATGAGATTAGATTTTGAAGTGTTCTAGGCTACATCCAATTTCAAATAAATTAAACAAAGTTAAAGCTATGTAAACCTTAGCCTTATGAGCTTGTAGCTATATTAAGGTTTTATTATGAAAGATTTATTATTTAGCTGATAAAACACAAAAAATTAAAGAAGCTGTAATAAAAATTCATCCAATTTGTTTCAGCATCTATACTCTATATCTATACTAATATATAAAGCTGAAGAGTTTGTTTGATTGAACGCGCTAATCTAAGGAACTACTGGTCCGATTTGAAAAATTATTTCAGTGTTAGATAACCCATTTATCGAGGAAGGCTATAGGCTATATATTATCCATGTTTTCTTGCGGGAACGGGAATCACGAGGGTAAAACCACGCGGCGTCAGATAGTAAGCGTATAAACGTAACACAGGCAGACAAAAATACTATCTCATTTATATTAACGGTATGGATGTTGGAGGCATTACAATTTACATTTATAATTATACCAAGGTTACATCTAACATTACTTTTAGTTCACTTCAATAACCATAGCACGAGATCATAAAAAGCAATTAAAGATTAACATAAAACTGTGATGAAGTCCAACTCAAATAATCTCCCTGCGTAATCTCCCTCACAAGGTAATTGTATTTAAATTTTTATTACCAACTCATCTTTTACGAAGACGTAACTAATAAAAAATTCTTGACACATGATTTACATGCAGTAGGCATGACGTGTTTGAAGTTTGATAGGAATTCTTATATCCGGCTTTTTAGGGTTCTGTACCTCAAAAGGAAAATAACAGAACCTTTAAAGGATTTATTTGTTACCGTCTGTCTGTCTGTCTTTCTTTTTTATTGTCGTTTTGCACGTAATATTTAAATACCTGTGGTATCACAATAGCGTTGGAGAGGGAGGGACAGGGAAGGGGGAGTGGTCAGTGGCGTTCTCTTCATACTTGCAAAAATGGCTGGCTGCCATTTTGGCTGGTGGAAGGCTTCGGCCGTAGCTAGTTATCACCCTACCCGCAAAGACGTACCGTCCGTCCGAAGTCCGAAGACCGTTAAGCGATTTATCGTTCTGGTACGATATCGCGTAGAAATCGAAAGTTGTGTGGATTTTAATCCTACTCTTAAAATGCGCTGCGTACCCTTAGGCTTCATTATGCACCAGAATTGCAGAAGAAACTCATTTACTTGCATTATTCACGGGAACAGGAACTACGCTAGCATGTTTGTTCTAAATGTACTAAAAACGGGAAGTTTATTTTATATCTTTCGAAACAGTCTATAAATTTTAATTGCGTTACGTAAACAAGTTGCAATTTTGCTTCGTCGGTAAAAGTCATGAAAGTGCACTCGCTGTTGCATCATTGAAATTGTAAGTGTTCACAAATTGGTTCGACTTTTTGAGAATTTTTTGGAACCATAATTTGTTTTCATGTATATATGTGTGTATGTATGTATATATGTATTTCTTTGTATATAATAATATTAATTAAATAATAAATAATTAAATATAAATATACTTAAACAATACACATCACTATCTAGCCCCAAAGTAAGCATACAGAGCAGCTTGTGTTATGGGTACTAAGATAGTTGATATTATAATATTCATATACATTTATATACTACATATAAATACTTAAATAATGTATAAATACACACAGACACTGGAAAAAACCCATGTTCATCACACAAATATTTTCCAGTTGTGGGAATCGAACCCACGGCCGTGGATGCAGAAAGCAGGGTCACTACCCACTGCGCCACGCGGCCGTCAACGTTTGTATGTATGTATGATGTAGTTAAGTAGTCTGTTTGTATTATTATTATGTATTATTGCATATTATTTATGTATTTAAATTACTCAACTTTGTCTTATTTTTAGTGTGCGTATCGGTGCTTACGTTTTTTTTTTCTCTTCCACAGTGGTAGTCTGGAATAGATCGCTCTTTAGCGATAAGACCGCCATTTGTATATTAGTTTCTAAGTGTTATTATGAATTATTGTTTATTTTTGTTTTAATGTACAATAAATATAATAATATTTCTTCTTCTTCTTTTTGTGAAATATATATTACCGCTATGCTTAATTTTGTCGACAAAAAACATTAATTTGGGTTAAACAAACTTATATGTATACTTATAGAGTGGCAAAGTTTGTGGTATTGCTGGGGGTCTCTGAATCTGGAAAGTCACGTTAGTTGTGAGTGTCATAGGCCGTATTTAATCCCTGTATTCCCACAGGAATAGGAATAGGCGAAACCGCAGGGCGTCTGCTAGTAGGTATATTAATAAGATTGTCTTATGAGAATATGAAACAAGAAAACATACGAGATTATGCTTTAGAATTTAAACTATCGTGAGTGTTGTTATTCATATTAATTGATTATGATGCACGGCTAAAACTCACGTGATAAAACATCAATCGTGTCAGTCAGATCGTGCCGCGTTGCAAATACCAGCTCATGACTAAGGGCCCTGTATGGGTTCGAAACTAGCCGGGCATACTCCGACCTTATATCACGTGAGTTTAAGCCGTGTTTCATAATCAATTGAGATTATGATTTTAAAAAGGAGTTGGTCCAAAATTGTATGGAGCCCAGGATCAGTCATTGTACCATAGCGGAAATAAAAGAAAATTATTTTTTTTAACTATTTTTGATTATACAAATCTACGAGTTTACTTTAATTCTTTCGAAATAATATTAATTCTCTCCCAAGAAATGCAACACTAATGTGGGTAATAATGGCGGATTGATGACGTTTTCAATGCAGTAGTCGATTTGACGTTTGCTGTCAATTGTCATGTCATAGTTGCTTTAAGGGCGCCATCTTGATATAAATCAAAAACTTGGGTTCAGATTTTATTTATTTCTTTTTATTTATTAAGATTTATTCACTTATTTAGATTTTAATAAAAACCTTGATTTTTTTAAATTTTAATGATATGGGTAAAAGAGTGGACCTGAAATGGACCATCTCATTTACGTTATTATCATAATCACTGTATTTTGAAATAAATTTTAAAATACGTGTCATTGAGTGCCAAGCATCAAACCTGTAACCCATTAGAATAATGTTTCTCATATGATTGACATTATAATAGGTATGGATTACCATGTACGTACTGCCTACTATCTATTGGGCAAGCGACAACTGTTTTGCTGCCTGACTTGAATATTTTATTTGCGTTACGAAATAATTGCTCAAAGTAACTCTCAGTTTGTGGACTCGATTCACACAGTATGTCTAAAAGCCTTGACCTTATACGGGCATAGCATATGAGGTTGCTATTTGAGACAATTGGCTACTTGACAATTTTTGTTCAACTATTTATTTTAGAAAGAAATTTTCAGGAAACAACAACAAGAAATTTTCCCTCGAAAAACATCATTTTTATTAAAAAAATCATGTTTTTAAAATTAAAATTAAAATTTAGCGCGAAAACGGTCAGTCACGTGACCTATTGACTGATGACGTCATACATTTATTTGGTTGCCTAATGCATACATAATGACAAACCCCAGTCAGACAATAATTTGTGACATTTCTAACATAAAATATGTGGTCCAGTCAAATTAGTCCAGATAAAAGGTTCATAAATTCTCAAAATTTACAATAAGGTTAAGAACACCATTATGGTGAAATTAGAAAAGTCCCAAAAATCCCGACTGCAAAAAATAACGCAAGATTAAAGATACATTTTTGATTTTTTGTTTCAAGTATTTTTACGACAAAACAAATTTATGGTAAAAATACTTTAAATTTTAATAAATTTGATTAAAGATACTTACTAATAAACTATCTTTAAAGTTTTTTTCAATCACTATTTCTAAGTATAAGCGATTCCATACTAATGTATTCCATATGTACGATGCTGCTTCAATGCGGAAAGGACACAGAACAACTATCAACACTAATATTTATTAGCCGTGATAGCCCAGTGGATATGATCTCTGCCTTCGATTCGGAGGACGCAGGTACGAATCCGGTCCGGGGCATGCACCTCCAACTTTTCCGTTAAGTGCATTTTAAGAAATTAAATTCACGTGTCTCAAACGGTGAAGGAAAAACATCTATGTGTGTGAAGTCTGCTAATCCGCATTGGGCAAGCGTGCTGGACTATTAGCCTAACCCCTCTCACTCTGAGAGGAGACTCGATCTCATCAGTGAGCCGAAAATGGGTTGCTAATATTTCGACTATAATAACAATAAAAAAGTAAGGATAAAGTAAGGATACTTTAACGAACACAACATTGTAAAAGTTTAGATTTTCAAATAGAAAAAAAACTACTTGTAGCTTTTACATCAATCTATAGTAGATACGTGATCGGCGTACGCAAGATTGATATCCGCCGTGAGAAAGTAGATAGGTAGGGTATAAGATCTAGAGCGTAAAATTATCTGTGCTCGAGCTAGTAGGCAAGTATAGAGTGTAGACACCGGCAAGTAAGTTGAACCAAAATGGCGGTCATCTGCGCAGGTACTTAATAGTTTTCTTTAATATGTCAAATAGTTGAAAATTTTATACGCGATTATAATGTCATCAAGGTGTTGGTGTTGCTATGGTTACTCGTCCATACGTCGTTATAATCCCAAAATGTGATTTGCGCACAGCATAGGTCAACTTATAGCCCGCGTACAAGATCCCCAAGACTGTGATGGACCTGCCAATGCATAGCTTTAAGCAATGTGTTAAAAACATTTACTTAGTCGAGGTTACTACAACATGATGTGTTCCTTAAAGATAAAAGCGCTTGGAGGCCATTGGATCAGCTTCCACCTTCACACAGGAAATAAAACTATAAGAAATTGTAATTGTTATCAATTGTAAATTATAATACTGTATGACTTTTTCAAAAGAGCAACTGTTGAGTGTCTTGCCGGTATCTTCTCAGCAGAACCTGCCTTCCGAACCGGTGGTAGAATCTTTACAAATAGTCAACTGACGTGTCAAACGTGCTTGTAAACTGAGCCTACTTGAAATAAATGATTTTTGATTTTGATTTTTTGATATACTTGCATAGTAGGTACATTACTAATTATTTGAGTCGAGCTTACTCTACGATTAATGTTATGTAAAAAAAATTAATGTATGTAATGTAAAGTTTCATAATGAGTATGATGGTAAGATGCAATTAGATGGGCTTTTATCTTCTTAAGTACGAATAAAAATATAATTTAAAATTACCTATTTGACTTGTTAGCTTGGTTTTTGTTTTTTTTTTTCTATAAGGCCGGAGGCCTTTTCCTGTAAATGATAACTATGGTTTTTATATACAAAAAAACTATATTAACTATGATTGTTGAAAATAATATAAAATATATAGAACCTTTTTTTATCATAGTCTGTCTACTTTTCCATATGCATGTAGCTACGTGCCAAATCTCTGAACTAAAATGGTAATTGTTAAAAGAAATGACTTCTAAGAAATAAAACTTGATACTGCAGAGAGCTAGAATAATGTTTGGCACGTTCTTTAGAAGCGATGAAATATATTTAATTGATTAACGATTTCTACCTATACAAAGCACTACATCATCATCATCATCATCATCATCATCATCATCATCATCATCATTATCAGCTAATGGACTCCAAAGCTAGACTATATATTAAAAAGGTCTTAATGACCAAACACCAAGAGCCTGGGCCGCATTCAAACAGCGGGTCCTTGTTTCTCGCTGCCATAGGTCCACCTTATTGAGGTCGACCAATACTGTTTTCCGTTTTAGGGCTCGCCATTCCGTACCTTGGTACCCCAATCCCCAACGTCCATTGACTCTTCGAACTAAGGCCCAATTGCCACTTCACTCGTTTAGTTATCATCCTTCTTCAAAATTAATACTCCATAGCTCCAGCCCATATGTTATTTTAATAAAAATTTACAATAACCTACCACACCATATACGAAATGAATAAAAAGATATTGCATTAAAAAAAAATTAAGGGATTTTCTGGTCGAAAAGTGCTACTAAGCGTAAAGGACTACATGAATGTTAAAGAAAACAAAAAATAAATTAATCGGTCTTTCTATCACTCACTCGACAACTAAGGCTACGCCCAAACTAGATATTCATAACTTGCATTAAAAAATAGAATTGCATAATAAAGTGTAACTAGTGTAATTATTATATTGTATAATGTAAAATGTTTTGCTGGAATATCAAATAAATTTTCCTAAGAACTTAAAATAAAAGTTATGTAGGTAACTTTGGTTCTTTTACGTATCTCATACCTGAATCGATCACGCAGAGATACACCGAGCATAACTCTATGCATCGCCTGCTGAGTGACTCTGAGCTTTCATAAGAAGCTCTTAGTTAGCAGAACATATCTAAAACCTTCCGAAATTCAGTCCACCCTTTAGCTGTTGAGCTATTAAGGTTCGAAACAATAAAGTTGCGCCAATGTTTGCAAGCGATGATGTAGTGTTTGCATTCTAACGCCTAATTATGTGTGTACAACTCCTTATCAGATAAGCACCTCATACATAGATTGCGTATTTTAAACGGAAACCGAAATGGCGTCATTGTTACTACCTTTTAAGGAAACTTATAATTTAAATTCTATTTGAATGACTTTATATCTAAGCGCAAACAGATGGAGTGACTTTGTTTGATAGAAAATCATCATCATCGACCCATTTTGAATGGGCTACTGCAGGTCTTAACCCTCTACTCTCCTCTAAGAGAGAAAACCTAACATCCATGCCATTTTCCAGAATTGCGTCTGATAACAAATATACTCCCTTAAAATTGTCCGACAAAGCCATCACTTGATTTTCAATACCTTACTCTATAATTTATCTAATCTATTCTTCAAAAATCAGCTCCTCGGAACTTTTTAACTGGAAGATGTTTCACTACGTTCGTAATTTTGAACGACTCTCCATGAATATCACAATACACGAAGTTTGAGGAACTTACTAACTTAAGATCTAATGTTCTATACTTAGTCTACCGAGTAAATTTCTCCCCAGAGGCATACATTGGCTTGCATTTTATAGATGTAAAACTGCACTGCCTACCCTGAGTAGTCATTACGAACATGCATTTCTGAAGGTAATTCCCAATTTGTACATGTACTTACCAGTAGCGACGAATGGAATTCAGATGAAGGTAAGCCGTCCCAAAGAAAAGGAAATTCATCTAGCCTGATATAAACTCCGGTTTCTCATATCTGGTTACAATAACAATGAATATGCATAGATTTTTTAAAAGTAACCCTGCGGGAATCGGCTTGCCTCTTCGCCGCTAGTACCATACTCTAGTTAAAAACCTTGTACACCAATTTGTACGCACATTGTACAGACCCTACTCTAGTTAGAAACCTTGTACACTGCTAATAGTAGCTCTGACGATCTCTGTGGCGCAGTGGTATGCGCAGTGGATATACAAGACCTAGGTCCTGGGTTCGATCGCCGGCTGGGCCGATAGATGTTATCTTAATTGGTCCAGGTCTCGCTGGAGGGAGGCTTCAGCTGTCTCTAGTTACCACCCTACCGGCAAAGGCGTGCTGCCAAGCGAATGGGGATGATGACTAGGTTTGAATATATTGATTTTTATGATACATTCGGGTAAATAAGGTTAATGTTAACTAATTTATACATAAAAAGCAAAGATTGTCTGGATATTTGCAAAATAAATAAGATTATAAAATTTCAAAATGTACTAAATTTTTTTTTATGGTAATTAGTTGAAAATTCATACAGTTTTGGCTTGCTTACATTAAATGTGACATTTTTCAATACATGAACTATAAACATAAACACATAAATAATAAAGATATTAGTAATTTTGTTTGAACGCCCATACAAATCAAATGATCAGCGAGCCAACGACGTCACTAAATTGTGCCATTTTGTATGGGTATTTTTCAGGGATCCGCGGCAGCGCCGCAAATATGACTCTGTAGCTTCGAAAGTAATGATCGTAGATACCCTGTTCCTTTTACAAAATTGCTTTACTATTAGCATACTCTTAATTTATATACAATTTAAAAAACAGTCATCATCCCTATTGGCGTTCCGGTACGATGTCGCATAGAAAGCGAAAGGGGTGTGAATTTTCACTGCCCAAGTTAGCTCGCTTCCATCTTAGATTGCATCATCACTTATCAGCTGGTGAAATTGTAGTCAAGGGCTAACTTGTAAATAATTTCCAGTGACCCTGTATATTGTATTGCAGAAGGAATGTTCCAATTTTAACTGTAAAATACTACGTATAGATGTACCTATCCAATTTAAAAACTATATAAGTATACGCCACTACTAATAATTATAAAAAAACGATCGCTATATGTTTCCAGTGACCCTGTATATTGTATTGCAGGATGAATGTTCCAACTTTAATTGTAAAATTGTACGTATAGGTACCTAGTGCCTACCCTATTTAAAAACTATGTATAAGCCACTACTAATAGTACCTCGAACTTAGATCTTACGTACATAACCAACGGCTTGCATTTCATAGATGTAAAAATGCACTACTTACCCAAAGTATTCACTACAAACTTGCATTTTAGAAGATATATTTCAATTCGTATACATAGTACCGTATACGCCACTGTCAATAGTACCTCGAACTTAAGACCTTTCGCCCTACAATCGCACTAGCTAACCGCTACACCCATGCATACATAACACGGGTCGTGAGTCGCGTTGCGTGCCCGCAATCACCGATACGGAAGCCCAGTTAGATACGATGCTTCTAGATCATGCGCGGCTCTAGCATCACTACATTAGTAGGCACATTAAGATAGCGTACCATCGGAATCTAGGTAATACAAGTGCTTATACATACCTACCGTTTTCATTCAAAGGCATTCGAAATTAATCTATCTTTACTAACCTATAATAAATCTGTAAAGAGGTCAATTCTGTACATGAAATATATTTCCTAAATAACTATCAGGGGGAGTAAATCTGTAGAGAGATCAATTTTGTGCATTTCCAAAATAACTATGAGGTGATTGGTGATCGATACTGATGCCAAAAATGCAATCAGTAAAGTTTTTGAAACCAAAACTACTTGACGGATTTTAACAAAACTTGGTACAATTATTCTTCATACTCTTGGGCAGGTTATAGTATACTTTCATCACGCTACGATCAATAGGAGCAGAGCAGTGAAGGGAAATGTTGGGAAAACGGGAGAAGTTACTCCATTTTTACAGCGATACCACTGTAAGGGCTGGATTAAAGAGGTCTAAGGGCGGACGAAGTCGCGGGCGTCCGCTACATATATATAAATCCGTAAAAGGTAGAATGTTGAGACGATGACGCCATTGTGGTTTAACAAGGGTTGTTTTAAACCCCTGACGCAAAAAGAGGGATGTTATAAGTTTGACGTGTCTGTCTGTCTGACAGTCTGTCTGTGGCATACCTCCCGAACGGATGAATTTTTTTAAGGTGACTTTTGTGCGAGTATTCTGAGACAGACGTCTTACGTGGCAGGTCCTATATACATAGGCGTATATAGCTCCGAGCCCACCCAAGAATGGTCCAGTGCCCACCCTAGGATACTGGGCTACCGATTTGAAATTCTATGATGGACGCGGAAATACTAATGATTTTTTTTTAAATATCAAATAATAACCATTACAACTTATAATAAAGAAAAACCAATAATAAATATTTTGAAAAATATCGTTTGACCTTTTCGGATACCTACCCTAGATAATAAAATAAGTCGAGTCATCAAATATTGTTAACGAAATTTTTGTATTGAGTGTCTCCTCTGTTCAGTAATATGTGGACCCACCCCAGGAAGTTATCCTAGATACGCCAATGACTATACAATAATTGGTCTAAGGTCCAGGCCCAACAACCTGCATTGAAGGAGCATGGTAGGTCTAACTCTGATCTCTTATACCCCAAATAGGTGTGAGGAGTCCCTAAAAAAGATGAAGATCATAAATTATAGATAAACATCTATACTTCTATACTAATCTATACTAATAATATAAAGAGGTAAAGTTTGTAAGTTTGTAACATTCTTTAAATGGGGTAATCTTCGGAACTACTGGTCCGATTTCAAAAATTCTTTCACCAGTAGAATGCTACATTATCGGGGAGTGCTATAGGCTAAGACGAAGTCGCGGGCGTCCGCTAGTATAGGTATATGAAGGAATGGTATAGTAAATGAGAACTAGGTGCCATGTACCAGTTATTCAGTAGGTAACGGAAGAAACGGCAAAATTCGCAAACACTTTACTTAGTGGATAGTTTGCCAACGGTGCTGGTCGGCGAACGGTAAACAAAGATATGTTATATGCTGTTTGTCTCAATGAGGTTTCTAAATGACTAGCTTCAAGTGATAGATACTGTAATGCTAGCCACTCACCATCAAGCTCATATGCTTATCGGACATGCGTTAGACTTGACATCCGATAAAACTGATCGTGTGATTGAGCCGTGATAGCCCTGTGCATATGACCTCTGCCTTTGATTCCGGAGAGTGTGGATTCGTATCCCGTCCGGGGCATACACCTCCAACTTTTCATTTATGTGCATTTTAAGAAATTAAACACCCCCGACTTTCCAACTCCAGGCTTCTTTTAAAATTATTGACAGAAAAATTACAAAAACGTATTTTTTTTCTTAGTCTGGCCCGAAATTCGAATCCCCGTTTTACGTGACAAGGTAACCACGAAACCAGTAATTTATTTATACTTTATTTGTACACCACAACATAAGAAAAACAAATAATAAGACAGAAAAAAGTATAGTACGCTAATGCAGAAAAGCTCAAGCTAATAAGCACCTACTCTAGACGTCATGATCCAAAGTCTAAGAACTACTGATTCAACGCGTACGCATAGAAATATCTCTTTTTAGGTAGTAACGCGAAGTAAATATTAAACACGCAAACAGGATTGGAGGTCGCGACTCAGTTATGTGTTAAACAGTTAAAGCCTGCATTAGCGGAGATAACATAATAAGGACGGTGCGGATTACGACATGCATCCTTCATGTTTTGTGAGAACATGGTTTAGTTTAACTATTAAGGCTCGCCGCATATATTCATTTTCGGTATAGTTTTTCTATGGAAAACCAAATGCATGAAACGTAACGTATTCTAGTAGTAAGTATTTTCTTCATTCGGAATGTATATTCTCGCAAGAGCCGTGATAGCCCAGTGGATATGACCTCTGCCTCCGATTCCGGAGGGTGTGGGTTCGAATCCGGTCCGGGACATGCACCTCCAACTTTTCACTTGTGTGCATTTTAAGAAATTAAATATCACGTGTCTCAAACGGTGAAGGAAAACATCGTGAGGAAACCAGAGAATTATCTTAATTCTCTGCGTGTGTGAAGTCTGCCAATCCGCATTGGGCCAGCATGGTGGACTATTGGCCTTACCCCTCTCATTCTGAGAGGAGACTCGAGCTCAGTAGTGAGCCGAATATGGGTTAATGACGACGATTATCGTAAGAGAGCCTTTGCGAATAAAGAAAAACGTAAAGTATGCGGTCTCACGCAATTCCAAATCGAAATAATGCATTAGGAAAATGTATACAGAAAATGAGTGTATGCGGCCGGCCTAATACTAGGATACGCGCCAAACTTCTAGTCCGTTTTGACATTGTCGAAATACCGAACTGTTGTAAAGCGGCCTTTACACGTACAGTTGGAACCGCGGTAAAGTGCACGCGTGGACGACTGACAGTCCGTTCTAGCAGATCGGTTTAATGCATATAGCAGATAAAAAACTTATGAGTATAATACTTTCTTTTGTGCATCATTGGTTAAATAACCAATCCCACGCGCCATACCACTAGCTCTTCGACTACTAAGCTCGTTTGCGGCAGGTGTGGCTCGGCCGGCGCGGCCACATTCCGCCGCTGACCCAAATAGCTACTCTCAGTGACGGTCCTTTATAGGAATACCTCCTTATATCAGCTGATAAAACACCCTTTTTTGTGCTTCAGTAGTTAAAAAACCTTTCCCGCGCGCCACGCCACTAGCTCCTCGACTATAAAACTCGTCTATGACAGGTGTGACTCATCCGGCGCGTGTCGCTTTGATAGCAGACAAAAAACTTACAAGTCTAACACACTCTTTTGTGCATCATTGGTTAAATAACCAGTCCCGCACGCCATACCACTAGCTCCTCGACTACAAAGCTCGTCTGTGGCTCAGCCGGCGCGGTGTTTCCGGCGCGTGTCGCTTTGATAGCAGACAAAAAACTTACAAGTCTAACACTCTCTTTTGTGCATCATTGGTTAAATAACCAGTCCCGCGCGCCATGCCACTAGCTCCTAGACTATAAAGCTCGTCTGTGGCAGGTGTGGCTTGGCCACATTCCGCCGCTGACCCACATAGCAGCGCCGCGCCGAGCGACGGCCCTTTATAGGAATACCTCTTTTTTCCACAGCCTTATGTAAACAAATGCCCCGCTAACTACTTTCATTGCGTTTTCGCTTTGCTATTAACAACTGAATTGGAGTTGTAATATCATTAATCTAATATAATCGGATGCCCGCGACTTTGTCCGCCCTCAGACCTCTTTTATCAGACCATAATATTACCTTATTATCGCTGTAAAGGGTAAAGGGTAAAGGCCTTTACCCAAGAAGGGGCTCTAATCTCATAGATATTGTCAATATACTCACCAACTAACATTAATTAAGTATATTTTTTTTTTTTTCAAACTAACAATACTAACAAAAATGAAACGTGAAGAGATTTGAGAATAAATGGCTTTTTTATTTTTTTATTTTTTTATCGCTGTAAAAATGGAGTAACTTCTCCCGTTTTCCCAACATTTCCCTTCACTGCTCTGCTCCTATTAATCGTAGCGTGATGAAAAGTATACTATAACTTGCCCAGGGATATAAAGAATAATTGTACCAAGTTTCGTTAAAATCTTCGTAAATCGAACTTACAGACAGACAGACAAAAATTTTACTGATTGTATTTTTGGCATCAGTATCGATCACTAATCACCCCCTCATAGTTATTTTGGAAATATATTTCATGTACAGAATTGACCTCTACAGATTTATTATAAGTATAGATTAGTTGTGCTCGCGGTTTCGATCGCGTAGATCCTACTTCTGTGGGAATATGGAAAAATAAAGAAGCCTATACTCCGCGCGACGAAACAAGTCCCATTAACGCGGCGCTCATGTCATGGCGTTAATTTTCATCATGGTCTTATTGTCATCCACAATCCGATATCAAGCCGTTAGCGCTGCAGGCATATGGGCTTGTTGGATGGTTGGTGGCATTACATCATCAGTTACCTGCCAGTGAAAGTCCCATCACAATCGGTGACGCCGTTACATAGATAAGCCGGAACAAGCAAACAGACAGGCAAATATTTTTTTTTTAAATAAGTACTCTCCGATAAACGGGGATGTTCCCTGCTTCTCAGTCTATCTACTAACCACCTACTGATAATAGCTTTAAAGAAAAAAATATCAATATTCCGTAGAACTCGTAACCCTTTTTTTTTTTTTTTTAATTCTATACAAGTTAGCCCTTGACTACAATCTCACCTGATCATAAGTGATGATGTAGTCTTAGATGGAAGTGGGCTAACTTGTTAGGAGGAGGATAAAAATCCATACCCCTTTCGGTTTCTACACGGCATCGTACCGGAACGCTAAATCGCTTGGCGGTACGTCTTTACCGGTAGGGTGGTAACTAACCACGGCCGAAGCCTCCCACCAGCCAGACCTGGACCAATTAAGAAAATCTCAATCTGCCCAGCCGGGGATCGAACCCAGGACCTCCGTTTTGTAAATCCACCGCGCATACCACTTCGCCACGGAGGCCGTCAAAACCCGAACACGAGATATTTAGTACGCTACGTTTAATTATTGTACATAGTAGCACTGTGTTTAAACAACAGACGTACTACATTGTTTAACAAACAACCTTCGTTTACAGTAAAGAAATAGTGTTGTAGGTGTGTAGTGTTTGTATGTAAATAACTTGCAAAACAATATTAGCTACAGCCCACTGTAATATTTCATTTAAATTATTATCAGTCAATTGATACACACACAGATTTGAGCTCATTATAATATGGCCTGTGTTTTTGTAAAGCGCGAAGCCAAGACTTTCAATCCTATAGAATTCTTAGGTAAAGAGTCATAAATAATGAATTTACGGTCACCCTAATAGACTACAAGCCCCTGAACAAAAATTACATGTGAAATAAACCAACATGAATAACGCTTAGAAGGCTGTTACTATATCAGAAAATAACTCTACGGCATTTGTGCAATTCCTTTTGTACACATTGTCGGCCCAGACCCGATGTCATGACATCCTCATAATAATTCTAAGCACAAAGAACTAAAGGGTTGTTGTTGTCTAAGGGTTGTAAAACAATCAACTTCCTTCCAACTTGATAGATCATGAAAGGGATGTTGGAAAGACATTTCAGATATTTAGAGGACCCAGAACCACTTAATACTGCGAAATACTTCCCGGATATATAAAATAACGAAGTATAAAGTGTAAAACTGGTCAAAGTTACCCTAAAGTGCCGTTATTAACAAGCCTGTTTAGTCAACCAGTTTCCACAGCGATAGCCGATGCCAGGAAAATATTCAAAACACATCAACTTGTATGACCTTTGACAGATTTTATTATTCAGCGCTTAATGTATTCAAGAGCCGAACAAGTTTAGCTCAGAAAGTAGGTATTATTTTTTATACGTGGTAAAAGTTGCTTCAAACCGGTCTCGCATACAGCGGAGGTACAGTTTTAGGGGTCTTTGAAACTGTCAAAACAATCGAAGGGTCTTAAACGTATCCTTTATACGTATATTTAATTACAAATGAGGAGGAGGTATTATTTATTTACAAATGAGGAGATCCGCAGAAGAACCAAAGTCACCGACATAGCTCAACGAGTTGCGAAGCTGAAGTGGCAATGGGCGGGGCACATAGTGCGAAGAGCCGATGGACGTTGGGGTCCCAAAGTGCTGGAATGGCGACCCCGCACTAGTAAGCGCAGTGTTGGCCGACCCCCCACCAGGTGGACTGACGACATCAAGCGAGTCGCAGGGATTCGCTGGATGCAGGTGGCTCAGTATCGTGATGTTTGGAAGTCCCTACAAAAGGCCTATGTCCTGCAGTGGACGTCCATCGGCTGATATGATGATGATACGTATATTTAAACGTATCATTTGCGAGATAAGATATCCCGTGATAATCCAGAGTACAATGCTTTGGAATGGTGATTCTATCACCATTCCAAAGCCATTATTGGGATGTAATATGTAAATGTACCTACTATACGATACCTATTTAACTACTTATCTATATCTTTATCTATCTATCTATTCTACTACTACTTATAATAAAATTCTATATCTATATTTACAATAAAACTGGTCGATTTCCATACATTTATTTGCAATATGAGATTTTACTTATACCGTTTGTAACAAAAAACGTTAGCGTGGCGTAACGGACGCCAGCGCCACTCGCAAAAGGATGTTTTTTAAACTCCAGTGTCTCTATCAAAACCGTTTCAGCATTTTATGCGTAAAAACGTAACAAACAAACTGATTTAAACTACTTCTGGAGATAATTTACATTTAAAATAACCTTGTTAAATATAATAACGCTATTTTAAGTGAATGTAAAATTATAATTTACATTATCACATATAAACGTTACAACAAAACTATAATTTTAATACATTATCTTTGCAAATAATCGCCATTAAAATAAATTAAACGTGATTAATAGCTGTTAATTATATAAATTAATAGTAATACCTACAGAATTGATTTAAATAATTCATTACATTGCTTCTCATTGTCCAAGCTTCCTGGTTATTCGCTTTGTCTCTTCTAAGAGATATATAAAACGTAGTAAAAATAGATTTTTTCAAAATATAACGTTTGCTTTGTGACCTTGTGAATAATTATCCTATAAATCACGATTATGTTTCATGCTTTTAGTTTTACAATCGGTATCGTAAAATCGCTTGGCGGTACGTCTTTGTCGGTAGGGTGGTAACTAGCCACGGCGGAAGCCTCCCACCAGCAGGACCTGGACCAATTAAGAAAACCTCAATCGGCCCAATCCTCCCAATCGAACCCAAGACCTCCGTCATGTATTGTATAGATAAAATGTAAATGTAAATAGCGGTCGAGCTTCGCTTTGACTTATGTGCGCTTCTTTTCTACCCTTAGACCATTAAAAATAATTATTTTAAATGGTCTAAGTTCCTACCCCTACCGACATACATAGAACCTCCCCTATTTTTGAAGTTGGTCAAAAAATATAAACACAAGGGCATTGAATGCCGACCCAAACGATCATGTTATTACGCATACCTGCTTCGGTGACGTCATCGTCCTTCGAATGCCAAGGCGAACGCAAGGGGTCTTTATCTCGATACCTCGTCCAAAATTATGCCTTTTGGTTATGGGCTTTTGTTTTTGTGAAGGTATGTAGTGATGTCAGATTTAGTATTGTTACTAACCACGACCGAGATAAGTGTAATGACACCTCATAGGCACCTATCTACCTACCAGGGGCGGAGCTCCCGCCCTGTCAGCCGTTTCTATACTAATATTATAAAGCTGAAGAGTTTGTTTGTTTGATTGAACGCGCTAATCTCAGGAACTACTGGTCCGATTTCAAAAATTCTATCACTGTTAGATAGCCCATTTATCGAGGAAGGCTATAATAATATATTATCCCCGTATTCCCACGGGGACGGGACCCACGCGAGTTAAACCGCGCGGCGTCAGCTAGTCAATGATACATGGTGGACTACAAGAAACTGCTAAAGAGATTTACGGAATTTGCCGCTCGTCTATTGGGTCTCTCAACTAACTTTGATAAAGTGACCCTCCAAGGCAAGCTACGCTACTGCTACCTGCCATTCGCACGAGTTTTTTTAACGGACGTTAAAAAAGCGATCAAATATAGTATAAAGTCAAATGAAGGACTATGTCCAACGCCCAAAATTGAAAAAATGCAACACTGTTTAAAAACTCTGTCGTGTGAACATGTACTTGGGAATGCATTTGTTGTATTTGAACGCTTTTTTAACGTCCGTTAAAAAAACTCGTGCGAATGAGGGCTGAATTTCGAAAGTAAATCAAGTATGACAGTATTTGGCAAGGAATGTGTTGTACATGTAGGTACATACATTAGATAGGTATATTTAAATGAGGTATAGGATATTTAAAAGTGATTTTTTTTTTTAAATATTTAACTTATTTTTTTCACGTTGGCCTCCTTATTAACTGAATTAGTTAACTACAGTACTACTACTACATTAGTTAACCATAGAGTTAATTACGTACTAACGTACATAATACAATAATTATACATTCCAAAATCACTGTTAATCTGGATAACAAATAAATTGTAGACTTACTGCGTCGATTTTTAGACCTTGGCGGTGGACGTGGCACATCACTATTCGTCAACAACCTCCTCACTTGTGGTATAGGCACATCACTATTTGACATTTCCGGTACATTAAAAATGTTATTGTATTGTTTCTATAATAATTATTTCAATATATTTTAGAATTCAATATATTTTTTTTTTGCATAGATTGAAACTACAGTCCTATCACATCACTTATCGGTGACTGGATTAACATAATGAATGTTTTTATCGCAACAGTGGCGATATGCTATCGATTACAGATTTGTGTAGAATACCTACTCAAAATCTGATAAATAATCTGAGGTATTCGATATCAAGATTGAGATGTACGCCGATAATTTAATTAATATTTAAAAAAAAACAAGGTTTCATATGCACACAGATTCTGAATACAATTTTACCCTAATTGAGAATATTTCTTAATGTACTTAAAGCGCCCAATTAAAAATTCATCTTAATAATAATATTCAAAGTTTTGAATATAACTAATAGGAAATAGTAATAAGTCCAGTAAGAAATAATAATAAGTGAACGCTGGCGCTCTTTAATTTTTATTAAACGTGTTTTTTATTAAAATTTTTCTGTTAATGTTGTTGTTGTTGTTGTTGTTTTGTGATAAACAACAACAACAACAACAACAACATTAACAGAAGACGAAGAGTTAACGTTGTAAAATAAATAAAGGAAGATATAAGTGTCTAAAATCGGGAAAGATATGCTTTAATGGTTATTTTTTATGTCTTAAGAGTCAGATTAAACTGATAATTTTATAAATGGCACCTAAACAAGTTCCTAGAAAATGACCGGAAATAGAAATATACTATTTTAATCAATTAATTCAAATATAGAACTCTGCTCATGACAACGTGTAATGTGAGACAATGCAGCAGCTGATCACGAGAAAAAGTGCAAGATGTTCAATTGTATTGACATCTGCGTCTATAATACCTACTTTTTTCACGGCATCTGTTTATAGTGGCCAGGTATTTTTTTTATCAATCGACAAACAAACATCATTAAGCAAGAACGTAATACATTGATGCGCATTGCGCATGTAATAATTGCAATTAATTAAGTATAAGAATCATTGGTACATTAGTTACGTATTTACAATGGCTTCTCTTCTGTGTATTTAATTAGATCACCATTCCCGTGAGAATGCGGGGTAATATAATCGCTGATAATGTAGCTTTCCATCGGTGAAAGTTTTTTTTAAATCGTTCCAGGTGTTCCAGAACCAATTCGTAACAAACAAACGAAAAATCTATTCTTTCCTTTTCGTTTAAATCAAGATAAAGATAACTAAGGAAAAATAGTACTAAGTCAAAAAAATAAACAACAGAATGACGTTGCTTAAGTCAAAAGTAAATTGAATTAAGTCAAAAGTAAAAACATGAATATAATTAAAGATTTTTAACTATTAGATATGTCACTAGCGCGTCCAAACTGACGCGAACAAAGGTGGCTAATTGTCTTACGTAGGTAATTTAATTTAGTCGCATCGAAAGTTATTTAAATAATTAATATCTAAATATTGTGTACTATGTCGAGTAATGTGTTCAGGTTGCCTTAAAACTATATACATGAATAATGTAAGTAAACACAAGATTGTGCATGTGTGCGCTTAGATTAGCTAAATTTGGATTTTTTTGCGGTGATTTTGTAGGTACTTAACATATCTAATAATATAAAATCGTTGAATATAATAATATATACAGATTATTTAGTGTAGAGCTAAATGAGACCATAATCTTCGGCAATATTGAAAGTAGGTACTTCTTATATAAAAAAAAAAAAAACAAAATAAAAAAAAAGCATTTTATTTCCAGTACATAAATACATGAGTGAGAATTAACTACTTTAAAAAAAATTGTATGTAACTATTTCTATGGTATTTATTTAAAAAAACTATATTTTACTGGAACCCCCCTCAGGTAAAGGCCTCCTCCAAAGATTTCCATTTTTCTCGGTCTTTAGCGATTTGTAGCCATTGTGGGCCTGCAATTTTTTATTATCATTGTCCCATCTAGAGTATGGTCTACCTCTGTAGCGTTTGCCCGCTGGACCTTTCCATGATGTCACGGTTTTTGTCCATCTTTTGTCTTTCTACTTCTTATTGCATACAGCTTGGCAAAAAAGTGTAGAAACGGAACTAAATTTTTTTTCCCTCTTACAACACTGTTCAATTTGTTAGTGCCTATGCTGTCAAGTTATTATTCTGTCGGCTTTAAAGCGTATGTTGTTACCGTTACGTTTACGTTTCCCGTATTTGTGTTGCCATATCGGCGATAGTGGCGCCTCTATTAATTTCTTCTCTTTTTTGCCAGACTATATCTACTTATAATATGTTTAGCATTAGCAGTGGTATAAATCACAGAAAATATATTCTGGTATAAATCAAGTATATACCTAAACAAGCAGAAACTTCGATTTTCAATACCAAGAATAGTTTTTGTTATTCATTAGTCGATCTTATAGCCAAGGTCGATTCGTTAAAACCAGTCGAGTGATTTGATTTAACGGCATTCCGTCGAAGTTAATTGAAAATAACTAAGGTATTTTTACTTCAAAAATCACTTTAAATAGCGACGAGCGAGCTAGAACATTAGAACCGAAAACAGTAAGCAAATGCCAAATTAAACTTAAGTCAAAAACTAAGAAGCCTCCTGTTTCAAAAAAATTACCCCGAAATTAAACTCTACGCTAACTTTCACGCTTTATTGAATTTCCTAGTTTTTTGCACAGATAATAAATCGAATCTGTGGCCAATAAAAAACACATTACCGCCACTTTGCCGACGGTAAATAGTAATTTCGCGGGTGTACTAAACCGTTTACATAACAAAAGAAAGATGGCCACAGCACGGATATTGGAAAGTGAAAACATGCAATGTTGACATGCCGCCATGTTGTATGGCTAAGCGACTTCCTGTCGTTGATCGATTGGTATCATTCTCGTTTTTTTTATTGGAAAAAGAAGGTGCATTGATGTGTTTTTTTTTTATTTATGATTGAACTTGACCTGATTTGACTTTAGGTTATACCGACCCAATGGACTTCGTACCATGTAAAATTGCTAAGCACATTTTGATATTTCAGCATTTGCTTTGAATTTTCACATTTCTAAGCAAACTCTTTATACGGACAAACAAAAATTTTAATAAAAAAAATACAACCAACTTCAAAACCTAAAAACGCACCCACTAAACTAAAAAGTGAAAAATAACATCATAATATGTTCTACCTGCTGATCAGTATGAAGGCGGTGCTAAGCCTCAGCAATACGAATTAATCAAGGCCAAACACAAGGTAGTTACTGTAAACTGTTAAGGAGTTCCCTTAATTGTCCTTGGTCTTCATCACCAAACCCCTAAATGACAGTCACAACCTATCTATGTGGAAAGTTCTCATTAATACAAATTAATCAAGCCCAAACACAAGGTAACTGCTGTAAATCGCCGAGGAGTTCCCTCGTCAGTTTTATGGCTGCATCATCAGATCGATTTTAAACCTTCATGAAATTGTAGTGCTTAAAAGTACTTAATGGAAAAGATTACGAACACACTAGACACCCATATAATTTTCGAAAGTTCCACTCAATTTCTCCAGGATTCCATCATCAGATCTTGACATGATGGCAATGGGACCAAATGGGGACTATACCGTTTCAAACAAAAAAAGAATTTTTGAAATCGGTCCAGGCGTCTTTGAGTAATCGGTGTACATACATAAAAAAAAAAAAAAAAAAATACCGACCGAATTGAGAACCTCCTCCTTTTTGAAGTCGGTTAAAAATTCATAGACACCAGTGGAGTGCAAAAGGTTTTTAATTAGGGTACGCACTGGTAAAAAAAATGGAAATTCCTTGTCTAATTATGTCGATACATAATTAGACAAGGAATTTTAATTTTACATATGGACTCGATAGTCTATAGGGTATGCAGTGTATTTTTGCATTTATGAAGTGCACGCCACTGATAGACGCTTTATTACTGCATCATCAGTCGTGAGTCGTCACTTAAAATTAGGTGAGATCGCACTTTGCGTTAATTTGTCAATGAATAATAAATTATTAAAAAAACAGGTTGTACGTGTGGGTTGTCACTGAGTACCTACCTACGTGGTTAAATAATAGTCACGCGACAAACAAGTTTGCAGATCTAAGCCCGGCTTAATTATCTGTTAAATTATACACAGAGCTCATTTTGTTTTTCCGAACTTCTTTTTGATTTTTCTATACAATTATACACTTTATTTCATAGAGATAAGGTATAAAATTGGTTGCTTTCAGTTTACGGTTAAGTTAAGGCAGTCTAGACGAAGAAAATGGTTTTCTTATTTTCATGAAGTCTGTCAGACAACCAATTTTGCGTGTCCGTCTTACGCTATATAATTTCAACAACTAATCGCTTGAATCGTAATTTAGAAGACTAACTAACTTCATTATTAATTATTTTAACCAATAGCGACGCAACCGGAAATACTGCTATCTCTTTCATTGCTTTGGGATGAAAGAGATGGGATTTAGTGACACATTTCAGCCAATAGCGGCGAAGTTGTCCGCCGGTATTATATTTAACGGTCTTATACATTTCTTATATCGGATCTCGTAGAGTCCTTTTCATGAAAGAAGTCCCGCGGCTAAAACCTGAACTAAAATTGACAGCGGCTTACACAAATGACAATAAGACCGCCATTACCAAATGACAATCAGCGCCATTAAGACATTAGCGCCGTGGTGACTTCTTTCATGAAAAGGACTATACCGAATAGATAAAAAGGACCATAGGGAAAGAGGTGAGAAGTTTGTGTAGTGTTACTTGTATAGGGATAATGTGTATTGCTCAGCTATACGTATTTATAATAAGTTGCCACCGCACAGTTATGACATGTCATTTTTGTCTTTTAAAAAATATTTATTGAAATTATTATTATATAAAAATTATTACTGTGTAAAAGACTTTTTAAATGACAAATTCTGAATGCAACAATAAATGTAATCACTTATGATTTTATTATAAATTATTGACAATTTTAATTTTAATTTCTGACATTAATTTTTAATTTTTGACTTCATTTTTTTAATTATATGACATTGATTGATTTAATGTTGCATTACACCTGACATAGCATTTATATTGACATTGTTTAATGGATTCTGATAGTATATTAATTATTTTTATTTGATGTTAAGAATGCTTCGTCAAATTATGCTAATGGTACTTGTATTTTTTTTTTATTATTTAAACCATGTTCACCGATTGAAAATTTAATTATTGGAATTATGGAATTATTAGTTAGTATAATATTATTTTTAATATTCATACACCTGTCAAGGTAGAAAGTATGTATGTCTATAGCAAGTTCTGTAAACCTTCTGTACTTTCTCATGAATAAATAAATTATTATTATTATTATTACAAGCTCGTTTTTCCGAAATAGGAGTCCGAATAACGGACAAATCCAACGGCAAAAGCTGTATACACACTTAATTTGTATTAGTAGGCTATACGCAGTAATCCTATCCCGTACCTAATATCTTATCTCTAAATCCAAACACCTTCCTTTACGCAAGGTAATATAGTACCTACCTACTTATGTTATCTGCCTATTTGCTTAATAGACGTGAAATATTAGCTAAGTACTAGTCGGGCAGATAAAGAATTCCTATTGTACAGCTCACATCGTTTAAAGTTGTGATATGAGTCCACAGAGTAACCAGAAAGAGTCTTTACAAGTAACATGTGAAGCCGGTGCAACCCATAAAAAAACAAACGTCACGCGTCTCCTCGACAACCGCATAAACAAACTTTTTTCATAACTTGCATTTCAAAATTTAACACTAACAACAATTACGTAAATTAATTAATACTCCATCTTATTTCTTTAGTTTTTGTGAAAAGTTTTTAAAATATTTAAAGACATAAGACGCCATTTTTTTGAATAATATTGAAAATTACTGCTGCGACGGTTCGTGTCGTACTGACTCGAGAATGTATTAGTTTTTGAATTTTGTATTTGGAGCGGCTACGACACCGTCGTGTTCCGTATGGTCTATCTGTATATTATTGATTAGTCTGTGTATGAGTCAAAGATTTTTAAAACCCAGGAATCAGGTCCACAACCGGCGATTGGATTAATGATGAGGTGATCAGGTGAGAACTCATCACGCTGAAACTACTGAATGAATTCAAATGAAACTGAGCTCGATTTGAGGTACCGTAATACGGAGAAAATTATAATATAATTTTTATTCCGAAAATAAAATAAGAAGGCCGTGAAATAGGGGTTGAAAGTTTGTATGGAAAGTCCTACAATTACAGTTTTAAAAATTTGTTCTAAAATCATGATAAAAATACGAAATATAAAGTAATTCTACAATTTTTTAAAGTCAACCCCTAAAGTGGTGAAATAGGGGATGAAAGTTTACATTGATTTCCACGCAGGCGAAGTCGTGGGCGACCGCTAGTTATAAATAAAAACACATTAGCTTCATCACTTGTCATCAAATATGTTTACAAGCGCTTGTCATTGAATAAGAACATTAAGTAACTTAGTAGGATTAACACACGCAAAACTGTTAGACGCAGTTATACGTAGAACATAGTCTTTGGTATAATGCCTGTATTACTAAAAATAGACCTTATTTTGATAGCAGTAAAGACTAATCACTTCCAAGTACAACTAAGCACGTATACGCTATTGTCATTCAAAATTACACTCAATGTGTATTACAATAGAACAGCTTTTTAATTGAACATAGGTTAAAATAAAATGAACCTGTCTTCAGGAATTTTATTTAAGGAATTTTGTATTTTGTGACTATAAAAATAAGGTTGATGTTTGCAAATCATTTCTATATATTTGAATCTAACACTAAAAAGTGTTAAGTGGCTTAAAAAGTTTTTTACACTAGCGACAGATATTAAACAAAACTTTCTATGATTTCTCTTTTAGTGTGATTTTAGTGTTATTGGTTTTGAAAAATGTGCAGACACTTGACTTTGCTAAATTTATGTTAACTACTTGACAATGTGGTTTCACTTATGCTAGGGAGGTACCTAAGTAGGTAAGTAAATAATATATTTTAGGGATGTACTTATTCATTATTTTTTACTGTTGACAAATTTTTACTTACTTAAAAGTATGACAACAAAATTGTAAGTAGGTAAATACGTAGGTACCTATTTACTAAGGTATTATGTTTTTTTTTTAAATAATTGTAGCTACTGTGCCTTGTGTATTTTTTAATACTCTTTTAAAGTGCGTACTTACTTAAGTTTACAGTTATGTACCTATATATTAAGTAGGTACTAGGTAGGTACTTATTAGGTAGGCAGGTAGGTGGGTACTGGGTATTACATAGGTAGGTAGTCCGCATATTTCTTAAAACTACTGACCCTATTTTGAAGATACTGTTAATGGCGTGGTAGATACCCATGGTATAGGTAAGTAGGTAATTACGTAGGTAATCTACCAATTATTTAACTAACTACTTAATCCCATTGAAGAATTTACTCATTTACAAGGTGATTAACATAATTCCGATATTTTGAACTAAAACCTTAAAGTATAAAATTTTAATTAAAGCATAAACAAAGTGTGCCAAGACAAAAAACTTCGTTTCTAGATCTGATTTTGAGAAAAAAAAAAACAGCGTTATAACTAAGAAAAATTGTTGTATTGACTTGAGTTTATCGCATCTGAGTATCTACACGTTGATCTGATCTCATCTTTCAAATCTCAATCGAGATAAAAAAAATCTTACCTTTGCGGGATTTCCAATACAACTTCCTCAAGTAATAAGCGGCAACAATTATAATAAACGCTGCTATGAATGCACCAATCGCAGCCCCAGCCACACTGCCGGCACCAAAGCACTCTTCCTGCCCCAAAACACACGGCAAAACGACCGTCACAACCAAAAACTTTAACAAAACACCCATTTTTATAAATCTAAAACATCACTATATGGCACTAAAAAGTTTTTGCTGTTTTAAAAAAATAAAGTTATCACATTCCTAATTTGAATTGTTCAAAAAGTGTTGAGACGAAGGTTTGTTTTGTTTTTTTTTTTAAATAAAGACGCAAAGGCGTGCACCGCGTCAGCCTGCGCGGTCGACTATGGAGGTTTTCGTTACGTAGCCGTTGGTTCGCTTCGTGAATAGACTGTGATTGTGGGACAGGCAGAGCGTGTGTGGAAAACGTGTTTGGACTCCGGTATTGTGGCCGTTGGAGCGGCAAGACCAGTTTGTTATTAATATTAATTTATTTGTCAAACGACTCCAAAAAAGGATAATGTTCTCAATTTTTTTTCACTAGATACTTAGATATGTGGCGCCATTTAAACCACCATCCATAAGCTCCAGTGATATTGGTCCCCGAGCTAGGAACTCAGTTTCATGGGCAATATCCACAAAGCCCGGCCCAAAAGTGGCACAATGTTTGACAGTGTTGTTTTTTGCAGCCTAAAAAGGTTTTAGTCAGCTGCGATTCCAATAGTGGGTTAAGAAGGACTAGTACCTTTCAAACATGTAAAAAAATATACATATTTCATTAATTTTCTCGTTTAAATATTTACAAGATTTTTTTTTATTGAGAAAGAATGCATTATGGAACTTAAGCTAACTTATCCTAATAACTATACAAATCATGCCCACGTGGAATGGTGGCAAGAATACTGGCTGCATTTCCGCGCTGGACAGCCAGGCTGATCCTTTGCGCAAAAAATGAGCCAGCTCTTCTGTCACCAGTCGAGGCAACTAGCCGCGGTGAAATGATTCGATATTTTTTTTGGCACTGCGACTCCATGGCCCTAGGGTCTCCACGGCAAAAGGTACAAATATGTAACTCTGTGATAAGAAGACATACCAGATTATATTCTTTCTTCGAATAAAATATTCATGTGTTTACTCATAATTTACTTATGGAAAAACTTCAGCGCAAGCAAGATCAAAGCAAAAATAATGTTTAGATCATTGATTTTGAGTTTCATTTGACTAGCCATATAAAGTTACCTCGTTGGTTCAATGGTTAGTCTAGGCTTCAGGTCACATAGGTTCGAGTCTTGGATCGAACCATGTAATACTGATCTTTTCTAGTAAGAAGCTTTCAGTAAAAATTCTTTGCCCGGAGTGGTGGTTGAGTCAAAGTTAGTGGTGTAACCACTGTGACTCGGAGAGCACGTTAGGCTTAAAGTGGTAGCTTAATAATTTAACATTATTAACTTAACATGGCCAACCACCATTGGAACAGTGCGCTGGGTCAAACCTTTCCTCCAATAAGGAAGCAGGCCTGGCCCTGTGGTAGGGCTTTAAAAAGGCTGATAATGATGATTAATTGACTAATCTCAACCACAAGGCGAGTGGACTGTCCCTGTCTCAAATAATAATTTAAGATTTAATGTCAATGTAGGTATTAGTTTAGATTTTATGGTTGTTTTGGCTGTGTTCGTGGCGTTACCCAATCTGTGGTTCCAACCGAAAATCAGCGCTACGTGTCCAAATTCAAATGGTCATGTAACATTGGGCTAAGCTGGGGCCATTTTCTGGGTTATGCCACACAACGCAGGGTATTGTCCTGGTGTACTGGAGATATTGTGATGTGTGGCATAATTTAGAAATAAACGCATTTTTCTTCTCAAATACAGGTAGATTCATTAAGAAGGAATTTTCTATATCGTACAATTGGTACGAATAATGCCTAATTGAAAGCCTCGTGAAAGCCACTGCATGGCTCCTTTAGCTATAAAATGAAACCTTTTTTCTTCAAATCGCAACTGTCCGTCACTTTGTTTCCGGTGCCTTCCGCTTCACCTTTTTTATTGAGCGCGCACGGTCACAATCTTTTGTTAGTATACAGGTACTATATTGACAAAAGCGATTGCCCGTAACGACCCTGGCTCGCTATTGTCTCATCAATCATGAAGGCAACCCTGTCTGGCTATTTTGAAACTTATTATACTAAATAAGAATAATTATTCACAAGTATTATAAATGCGTGTGTGTGTAACTCCTAAATTTCAGCGTCTTGTTATATTTTGCATATCATATTATCCATAGTTCGAATAGCCGATGGACGTTAGGGTCCCAAGGTGCTGGAATGGCGACCCCACACTAGTTGTGTTATGGACCCCCTACCTGGTGGTGGACTGACATCAAGTGAGTCGCAGGGATTCGCTGGATGCAGGTGGCTCTCAGGATCGTGATGTTTGGAAGTCCCTACAAAAGGCCTACGAGTATGTCCTGCAATGGACATGATGATGATGATTGTCTTTAAAGATTTGGATACAGAAGAGGACCAAGAATGACTCATCACGTCCAGAATAAATTCAAGCTTCAGACGGTCAGACCTCCAAAAAAAATTGGCCTCTAAAGATACAAATAGCTTTAGACCCTTTAGATAAAACGCCGCGTTTAGGTAGCCGATATTAATTAGGCATGTATAATATATAATACCAAATCATTCAATCATCAAAAAGAAAAAATAACCACAGTATTTAATAAGTTTCTCCTCCAACTTTTCAGTTTTGTGCATTTTGAGAAATTAAATACGTGTCTCAAACGGTAAAGGAAAAACATCGTGAGGAAACATGCATACCAGAGAATTTTCTTAATTCTCTGCGTGTGTAAAGTCTGCCAATCCGCTTTGGGCCAGCGTGGTGGACTATTTGCATAACCCCTCTCATTCTGAAAGGAGTCTCGAACTCAGCAGTGAGCCGAATTTGGCTTGATAATGATGATAAACCGATTATATGGAACTTTGACTGTTAGTTACAGAGAGAGTATTGATATTTTTATCCACAAAAACTCCATAGTATCTGCGGGATTTGTGAAAAACTGAATTTCACATTTCTGGTTTAAGATCTTTATTTTCTCAAAAGAATTACATTAAATTCGCTTATATGAGAAGTACAATTAACTCACTAAGGTAATTCACGTGTGTACATACTAATTAGACTTAAATCCTACATACAAAAAATTTAAATAAATAATTGCTAAAAAAAAACACGCACGAAATCGCGGGCGTCGGCTAGTTTTAGATAAATCTTAAAGAGGTCGTGCGCTTGAAATGCACAACATCACCTGTAAAAACGCGAGCGCAGGTATTCTCCCACACACACACCGCACGCACACATGCGCACTACTATACCGTGTATTATACGTTTTGTAACTATCAGCCATGTTTGTTGTGATGCCATCTACATTACGTAACGCAGCTTATTTGGTTTATTTATAAACTGGCTTCTTGGAACTTGGGGACTTTAGGACCGGTTCCGAATAAAAAGAAGGGTCACCTGGACCCGCGATTCGCGCAGGGTTAAAATTTTTTATGACGATTGTGGCATATTTTTGCGCGATTGAAGTGTTTTTTTTTATATGATGAGTTTTAAAAAAATAATAAAAATTAGGTATAATTATGTAGGTTTACAATAAATATTTAGGTACAGCTCGTGCGGATTAACTTGACACCTGGTTCGAATGATGTTTGTACTTACTGTTTTTTTTTATTCTTTACAAGTTAGCCCTTGACTACAATCTCACTTGATGGTAAGTGATGATGCAATCTAAGATGGAAGCGGGCTAACTTGTTAAGAGGAGGATAAAAATCCACACCCCTTTCGGTTTCTACACGACCTCGTACCGGAACGCTAAATCGCTTGGCGGTACGTCTTTGTCGGTAGGGTGGTAACTAGCCACGGCCAAAGCCTCCCACCAGCCAGACCTGGACTTATTATGAAAACCTCAACTGGCCCAGCTGGGGATGGAACCCAGGACCTCCGTCTTGTAAATCAATGCGCACAATGCGCACAAGTTATAAGTACTCTTAATAGAATGTTGCAAGAATTATGCACATTTAAGTTTAACAATGCAAACGGTTTTTATTTTAGATTATTTTTTTGTTTGTACTTATAAGGTAAAATAATAAACTTAGTAGTAAGTACTAAGTAGTTTCTATATTGATAACCTCTCCACTGTGTAGTCGGATTTCTAAGTGCAGCCCACTGTGGAGCCATCTTTAAAAGTCGAGCGTTCCAAGGTCACGCGTGTTTAAAACGCCCGATTGCATTAAAATGTATTATAGGAGCTATTTAAATATATTTTTTTGTTGGAATTGGTATTAAACAAGCACAATTATTACATTTATTAATTTTAATTAATAAATGTAATAATGCAGTAAAAACAAGTAATTTTAAATAAAATATTGAAATCCGAACGCGCGATAGTTGCCCGACTGTCGCACAAAACCCGCTATAATTTAAATTTTTACCTTTATTTCTAGATTGTCTTTGGTTTTTTACTTTTTCTATACATTATTTTACTCTACCAAAGAATAAAACACTCCTAATGTACAAAGATTAAAAAAAATATGATTTTGAAATCCTCGTCTGTAGACCGCGCTCCTAGAGCGCGGTTTTAAAAACTGTCAGTACTAATCACAGACGTGTTTTGTACAGGTTATGAGTGATTATATGCCATCCTTGTTCTTTTTACTACATGTGAAATAAGTTAGAGTGTGACAAGAATAGGTTAAAACAACAAAAAAAAGGTCAAAATGATATGAGTATGAAATCAATCTTTAGAAGCTTGATCCACACACAGGTTTTTCAAAATCAATCTTCTCAAGCGTGATTACACACACGAGGGGAGTGCAGGCACTTACCGGACACTGGACTTAGTAGACATATGTTCAACCTTAATACCTTGTTTAGACTACTTTAGTATTTTAGGTCGAACGATTTTTGGATTTACCGCCCAAAAATCGTTTGTACTCGACTAAAATACTAAAGTAGTCCGAACTAGGCCTAAGCTTCGAGACACAGATCTGTGGACTCTGTCAAGAGGCAGAGGAAACTTCTCTGCTCACTGTAATTGCCCAGCTCTAATACATAATTGCAGCCTCCATCTGTACGTAAGCCATATCTGCCATACGAGTACTCAATGTGCACTGTTTACCAGCAAAAAAAATAAAAATGAGGGTATAAATCGCTAGTCATTTTACACCTAATAATAATTATAATTAAGTTTTGATTATCATTTTATAAATCAATATTATAAAGCTGAAGAGTTTGTTTGTTTGCTTGAACGCGCTAATTTCAGACAACTACTGGTCCAATTTGAAAAGTTCTTTCAAATCGGACCAATGTATTCAAAATCGGGAGATATATTCCTATTGAGAGCTTACGCTGCGTGCGCTGCGTAAACGGTTAAAGTTTCGCAAAAATCACGTATGACAGAATTGTTCTCCTTTAAAATTTCTAATAAAAAGTTAGCGACAGTTCCCGCACAGTTTGTAAAAAACTGAAATCTACGCGGATAAAGTCGCGGGCGTCCGCTAGTCATTTTATAAAAAAGCAATAAATAAGCTGAAATGACATGCGTTTTCTACAATATTTTCTAATTATTTTGTTTGTTGGTAAACAGTGCACATCTAGTATGGCTTTAGTCTATGGCATTTCATCGTACAAGCCAACTTCGGACTACTATAGAGTTCAGTTATTTCAGCCTTCGGGTCTCATCAGGCGATGCTTCTGCGCTCGTCCAAACCCCCCGGTGACGCCATAGTGGTCCCACATGGAGATATCGGCCCTTACTCAACACGAAAAAAAAAGCAGTTCAGTTGTTTTCGTCGAGTAGGTTAGTACTCGACTAAAATTTTGGTGTTCAGACACGTTTAGCAGCTAAATTTTACCCTACTCGACTAAAATGCTAAAGTAGTCTGAACTTGCTTTAAGCCCGGAGAAGCATAGCGAAGCGGAGAGACATTTAATACTGCGGTGAAGGTACAACACATACCAGCCAAGAAACTGCTGTACCTAGCGGCAACCAGTTTTGGAGGGGAAATCTTCTTCTTTCCAAAACCTTTTCCATTTCTCATACTCGGAAAGTAGTGTTATGTTGATCTGATTATTGGGTTTAAAATGCTGTTTCCCTCCATAGAGAGGAAATAACTCATACAAAATACTTCCCACCGGAATGAATTTTAAAAATAGAACTGCTGTCAGCTGTAAAGAGTTTTATGTAAAAAACATACTAATAAAAAAAATGCTGCGGGCTGCGGCTATGTGAGTTTTTAAACAGCCAGTGTGAGCTTAGCGCAAACTTTTTTGCCACGATACTGGAGATATGATACCTCGTGATATCTTGTAGAAAATATTTAAAAAATACGTCTTATACTTGGACATTTGAGGGTTTTTAAATTATTCTATATTATATTAATTAATTATTTAATAAGTTTTAAAAATTAAATAATTTCTTATCATTTTTGGCTTAGCGTCATCTATGTCACTAATAATGTAATTCGTTGGTTCGTTTTCGGATGTCATTAAGAGATGTCGTTGTGTCCATTGAAACTGGAAATACCTACATTTTTTTTTGAATTTGAATTTAGCCAGTCATCAAGTAATAATTTTTATATGGCAAAAGTGGTCAAATATATAGTCCATTGTCCGTCGTTGGCAGTCAGTCAGTCATAGTCAAGTAATGTCATGCTTTATTATGGCGAAAGCAACCTTACTATATATTTCGCTACAGTCCACCGAGAATATCGAACTAATCATATAAAACACGATTTTCCCGCCAAAAACTGGAAATACATTACTGATGTTGATTGTGCTAACTGTAGTCTTTGCTCTGTGGACAGTGGTCAGATTTAGTGTCGCCATCTGTGGTGGTTTCGGGTTTTGTTTTGTTTTTAATCTGTGTTATGTCACTGTCTGTATCTGTGGCAATTAGCCAATTACATTCTACGTGCATTCTACTCTATGGTCTGTGGCTTTCGGCTTTTGGCTTTTTGGTAAAACTTCTAAAATACGGGAGTATTTTAATTTTTAAGAAATTAGATGATCAATATTGGTCCTATAGACGTTAAATAGTGTTGCCTAAAGCTAGCAAGCTTTAACAATATCATGGAGAACGATATTTTAGACTCGCTTAATGATTTGGGGTAAGTTCCAAGTATAGGTTATTTGAGATCATCCAGCCTATAATCTTCCTTATGATTCGATCTTTGTATTTTAAAAGTAGAAAATCTTGCAACAGTCTCATTAAATTAGCGGATTAAAACATAGCGATTTTCTAGTAATTTGCAGGTCATTAGTCTGCATTTGCAATATGGTATGCATCTTCGATAATCGTTAACTTGTATTACGTGTTTTCTATAAAAAAAAAAACCAACGGGACTATTAGCCGGTCTTTTGAATTTATGACTAAAAAGATTTCATGTCTTATGTGCCCAAGAAGCTTATTGTGTAATAGATGTAATTTTGTATGATTTTCCAACAAGACAGATTTCATATAAGTGTCTTTTATAGCCCATTAACTGTTGATTAGGTCCGGCCGCTCAGAGATTGCGTTTCTGGAAAGCAGGCAGTGTAAAAAGCCTGGCTCTCTAGTTATGATAGATTATTATCCTATCTATATGTATATAGATAGGATAATATAAAAATGAATTACTCTTCGTTAGTCTCTCTAAAACTTGAGAATGGCTGGACAGAATTATCTTATTTTGGTCTTGAAATGTTCGTGGAGGCATAGGGAAGGTTTAAAAGATGAGAAAAATATAATAATTGCCTGGAAAACCATAATAACAACCTTTTTTTATATACCATACAAACTTTTAAGAGTCAAGAGGTAGCAGGGTCGCAGGGTAGGGATAGAGTAATGTAGGGTAGGGATAGGGAAGAAGTTCACGTAACTCAAAGCAAAGCTTGACCAGGTCTGCTAGTGTAAAATATTTTTCTTATTACAGATATGAAGGGCCCCTTCAAGATGAAGTGGCCTTTGCGAAGGCCCTAGACGGAGGGCCCAAGTCATTAGAATACACCAAGCTTGTACATATCTTAGCTGAAGAGTTGAAGAAGTTATGCAACTTAGAAGAAACTGTTAACATGATGAATAATCAGGATGATTCCAGCTCTTTCCTCCTGGAGTTAAGTTCCTTTCTGAAGGAGCTGGGGTGCCCTTATAAGAAATTGGTGACAGGTTTGTTTTAGCCCACCCACCTTAACCTTTTTATTATTTTTTAAAGTTCTGTAGTCAAAAATACTATAAGGATTCCTCCTTATGTGGTGGTTTCTTTCATAGCTACTAGTACTTAGTACTTATTACAGTTTAGTACCTAGTATGGTCGCTAACTATGGGCCTCATAAGAAGGCTCAGAGTCACACAGCGGGCGATGGAACGAGCTATGTTAGGAGTATCTCTGCGTGATCGAATCAGAAATGAGGAGATCCGCAGAAGAACCAAAGTCACTGACATAGCTCAACGAATTGCGAAGCTGAAGTGGCAATGGGCGGGGCACATAGTGAGAAGAGCCGATGGACGTTGGGGTCCCAAAGTGCTGGAATGGCGACCCCGCACTAGTAAGCGCAGTGTTGGCCGACCCCCCACCAGGTGGACTGACGACATCAAGCGAGTCGCAGGGATTCGCTGGATGCAGGTGGCTCAGTATCGTGATGTTTGGAAGTCCCTACAAAAGGCCTATGTCCTGCAGTGGACGTCCATCGGCTGATATGATGATGATGATGATGATGACCTAGTATAGTTTTGTTAAGAAATATTGTAGTAAAAAATAACATTATATTTTGGGTTACAATTGAGCCTTTGTAGAGAAAAAAGTTTAATCTCAGCCCTTCTAAGACAGAGTGCGCTATACGGCTAATCTAGCGATCATGCTTAATAGCACCTCTTATTTGAATATAATAATATGTCTTAAATGTGTCGATTCAAATTTATCATTGTTTGTATATTTTATATCTATATAGTTTGTAGATTTTATTGTCTTTTATATTTCTGTGTTCAATTATTAAATATACATTTTATATTAAGGCTAAACCACCGCACCTACATATGGGATCTCCTGTAAAAAAAAAACAAAATAATAAGAATGTACAAATGAAATACAAAAATTAACAAATAAAATAAATTAGCATGGCCTTCAATGGAAGGTCAGCTACACATGCCATGTAGTACCCACAAGCAATTTGCTTAAAGCTGTTGCAGCTGATTGCACAATAGTTATGAATTTAAAAAAAAAATTATATTAATTTATGGGGATTTCTATCACTCACCACACACGTGCTTGCATATAGTATTTACATTGTTTTCTAACATTTTGACATGTTATTAATATTTGACAGGTCACATGTCATCTCGTCTTCAGAACAAAGAGGATAAGATCCTACTGCTTGATTATTTAGTATCAGAGTTGATGGCTGCTAGAATGGTCAATGTGGACTGCCCCAAGGAAAAGGGTTCTGGGATGGAAATTGTTATGGTGAGAGAAGTTCAGAACTATCAATTACAAGAAGCAGGCATTATATTTAGCAAAATACCATGATTTCACAATGAATGACAAACTTATTTTGTATTTTTCGCTAAATCATTGTCCTATAGTCTAGATTACTGCCGACAATTTTTTGAAATAACTAAAAATCATAAATATTCCTTTTTTTTCAAACTATTCACACTTTTTTTCGTCATTTTATAAATCGCTAGATCATTTTAATTGGCAATATAATGTATCACATGTAGATTTTTTAAATAGGTTTTTTAATCTTATTTTTTATTTCAGCAAGAATCCCCCACTGCAAAGGATCTGAAGGACATTCTAATAACTCTCAAATTCAACAAACCTCCCCCAAATATCACTCCAGAGATACTATTTTCGAAATTAGAAGCTAAACTTAAAGACACAATACAAAAAGAAGGTATTTACTTAAATTACCACTTGCTTGGGATACAAGGAGCCTATATATTGCATAACCTCTATCTTCCAGTAAAGTCAAAATCTGTAGAGCGATTCCAGAGATTAGCCTGGAAAATATTTTTTATGAACTTTTCTGTACTCAAAGATTTTAGATATATCCAAAACTGAAGTTAATAAAAGTGGCTAATTGTCTTAATTTAATTGGGTCACATAATAAATAATGAAAATTATTTAAACATATATGAAATAACTACTCTAGTTGTGTGTTCCGGAAGTGTAAAAACTGTATATACATAAATATATAATGGTATTAAACACAAAATTGCGCATGTGTGCGCTTGGTGGAGTACGAAATCGGTTCGTATGTTCTGGAGTTATAGCATCAGGAAGGAAAACCCGACTTATTTTTATACTACTTATTAAAATATACGAATTAACAATAATATATGTTATTTAATAAAATTAAAAATAAAAAGAACTTATAAATAAATGAGAGATATATAACAGTTACAACACACTACAGTTAAACCTAATTATATTTTACACAAAACTGAATAATTTTTTACTGAATTACATTTTACTGAATAATTCAATTAATTGATTGTTTTTTTTTTATATGATAACATCATATAAACAAAAACAAATATGAATATTTTTTTTGTAATTAAAATGTAAACAAATAATTTATATTAACAAAATATATTCGGCAAATTCGGCAAGTTGTCCTCCCATCTTTTGGGTGATCATCCTTGCCTCCTTTTTCCATCTCTAGGGTACCATTGACCTTTTTGGACTATTTTTCTTTCGAAGATCTGAGCACATGTCCTGCCCAGCTTATCTAGTATAAAATAAATTTAATAATTGTTGTCTGTTCTGCTATTATGTTAAGAAAGAATTGCAGCACTGATTTTTATCTTTTTTTCTTTGTTTTTCAGGTGAACAGTTAGTAGGCAAGCCACTATATAACAAGGCTCTATCGGAGAAGGATTGGAAGAACCTCGAGACAGCTTTCACAGAAATGTATGATGAGTACCGACTGAGAAGAGAGATGCTTATCACACGATTGGAGTGTACCATACAGAGTTTTGAAGTGAGTACTTATTTAGAAGTGCTATCATGTATTATAATCAATGAAACATTTTTACAACAAAAATAGTGAGATTATTGAGATGCCTATACTATTCCCTACTTATTTATTTATTTTATTTATTTATTATTCAACAAACAACACATTTAAATTAAGCCTAACCATAGTGCAACACAAACCACAGTTAGTTTTACTGTGCACTGGTTATTAATGCATAATACAATATTTAGGAACAAACAGAACATTATTAACAAACAGAAGAGGATAAATAAACAGATTAACAAACAGAAGAGGATAAATACCAAGAATAATCATTATAGGGTAGTTAAATAAAAGTGTGAGTGAACCGGTGCTGCGACGCTACACAGGGTGTCCCAAAAAATAATTCTTTAGTTTCCGCTTACTTGATGTGTACTGTTTTTTTTTTTAAAGAATATTTGCCATATTTTTTTCTATATATTTTCAATTTTTCACAAATCCCTCGGGAACCATGGACTTTTCCGAGATAAAAAGTAACTTATGTGTTAAACCAGAGTAATATCTGTTTCCATTCCAAATTTCAAATCAATTTTTCAAATATAACATTAACGACAATAATATACAATTTTATAAATACAAACAAAAGAGTGCTTTAGATCACACAACTGAAGTACAACTTCTTTAGCTCACCATCACAACACCTGTTTGCCTCACCCGATTACAATTTTCGTAACATATTCACCAGCTTACATACGGCAATCAAAGACACTGGACATTTTTAAAAATGCCGTAAAGACTCATTATCTGGTGCAGTAAAGACAATCTGTATCTATTATTGCTCTTCAATTTAATGTATTTATTAGTATATTTTGATATGTATTTTATTCATTATTGTAGGTATTTGTGTAATATTGTTTATGTATTAGGATGTAAATTATTTGTATGTATGTGTATTACTAATACTATGGTTATTTTTGTTTTACGCCACCTGCTGATGTCCTTAAGTTTTCCTAAACCGAAGGTTGCCTGGAAGAAATCGCTACATAGCGATAAGGCCGCCTTTTGTATGCTGATCTCTTCCTAATTTGTTTTTTATTTCACTTGTTTTTGTCTTTGTGGTGTGCAAATAAAGTATATTTATCTTATCTTACCAGCTTACTCCCCATGTTAAAGAAAGAGTGTGTAAAGAAGTGATGATGTTAGGAAGAGGATGAAAAACCACACTCCTTTCGGTCTCTACACGACACCGTACTGGAACGCTGAATCGCTTGGCAGTACGTCTTTGTAGATAGGCTGGTAAATAGCCACGGTCGAAGCCTCCCACCAGCCAGACCTGAACCAATCAAGAAAACCTCAATCGGTCCAGCCAGGGATCGAACCAATGACCTCTGTCTTGTAAATCCACCGCATAGTAATTTTATAGAAAATACATCATTTATATCAACCATTTTATGTTTCCAGTGGTCAGACAGGCTCAAAGGTAAGAAAGATTTAATACAATCAACGTACCGACCAAAAAGAGAGCCGTTGAAAGTGAAGCCTGAAGTGAAGTTCTCCGACTTCCTCGCAGCGAGGACTTCCCTGTTGCAGATGGAGAAGACTTCTAGTGCCAGTGTAAGGAAGAATACTCAGAGCGAAGTCAACAAAGTGATGATTGGCAGGGTGAGTATATTATGAGTAGTGGCGTGCACTAGGTTTTTAACTAGGGTATGCACTATAAGTGAGGAAAATTCTTTGTCCGACTATGTTTTCTGTAGTCCAACCTAGGTTTGTATTCAATCCTTAGGGTAGGCAGTGCATTTTTGCATCTATGAATGCCACTGCATGTGAGAGGAATATCCTAGCATCCCACGGATTGTCAGTGAGAGTTGCTGGGTCCATAGTAATGCAGGTTTTCGTACTTTAAAAGGAAAAATGGTATATAATAGGGTAGTTGACTCGTATCAAATTTAATTAATATAAACAATATTAATTTTGTGTAATACATGGAATAGACAAAAAAAAAACCTGACTGTATAAATTAAGTTATAGTGTTAAGTATATATGTATTCAGCAGTCAGATAATAAGGGCCATTTTTTTTTTTTTTTTTTTTAATACATGGAATAAATATAAGTAAAGGGTTTATTACATTTTATACGTACGTCAAATACTCTGTCGTCAATCACATAATGTTCTAAACGTCAAACAAATTTTTGTAAACTAAATTTTTGTCTAACGCTCTGTTTGCAAGGGATTTGCTATAGTGACGTCATGTAACAGTTGAAATATAGAACCTTATGGCCTACAGGCGTTTTGGCGCGGTTTCACCCGCGTGGTTCTTGTTCCCGTAGGAATACGGAGATAATATATAGCCTATAGCCTTCCCCGATAAATAGGCTAACACTGAAAGAATTTTTTAAATCGGACCAGTAGTTCCTGAGATTAGGGCGTTCAATCAAACAAACAAACTCTTCAACTTTATTTATTAGTATAGATGTAGATTTAATTATAAAATATAATTATTTATTCCCGTTATATATGTGTAGTTGTGATAGCCCAGTGGTCATATACCTTTGCCTCCGATTCCGGAGGGTGTGGGTTCGAATCCAGTCCGGGGCATGCACCTCCAGAGCATTTATTAAAATATTATTTTATGTGTGCATTTATTAAAATGCACACAACTTTTCAGTTGTGTGCATTTTAATAAATTAAATATCACGTGTCTCAAACAGTGAAGGAAAACATCGTGAGGAAACCTGCACGCCTGAGAATTTTCTTAATTCTCTGCGTGTGTGAAGTCTGCCAATACGCATTGGGCCAGTGTGGTGGACTATTGGCCTAACCTCTCTCATTCTGAGATGAGACTCGAGCTCAGCAGTGTGCCGAATATGTGTTGATGACGTCGATTTATTCCAGGTCCCCGACCGAGGCGGGCGCCCCAACGAGCAACAGCCGCCGCCGCCGGAGATGCCCTCCTGGCAACAGAGATCTGCACCACAGGTATCATGACTGTGACGGCCTCCTTGGACGGTCCTGGGTTCGTACCCGGCTGGGGCGATTGAGGTTTTCTTAATTAGTCCAGATTGGCTGATGGGAGACTTGGGCCGTGGCTACTTTACCACTCTACCGACAATGACGGCCTCCGTGGCGCAGTGGTATGCGCGGTGGATTTACAAGACGGTCCTGGGTTCGATCCCCAGCTGGGCTGATTAGGGTTTACTTAATTAGTCCAGATCTGGCTGGTGGGAGGCTTCGGCTGTGGCTAGTTTACCATTACCACTAAGCGATTAAGCGGTCCGGTACGATGGCGTGTAGAAACCGAAAGGGGTGTGGATTTTCATCCTCCTAACAAGTTAGCATGTTTCCATCTTAGATTTCATCATCACTTACCATCAGGTGAGATTGTAGTCAAGGGCTAACTTTATATTAAAACTAGCGGACGCCCGCCACTTCGTCCGCGTGGAATTCAGTTTTTCACAAATCCTGTGGAAACCATGTATTTTTCCGGGATGAAAGTAGCCTATGTATTAATCCAGAGTAAAATCTATTTCCATTCCAAATTTCAGCCAAATCGCTTCAGTAGCCGCAGCATAAAAGAGGAACAAACATACTTACACACAAACTTTCGCCTTTATAATATTAGTGTGATGTATGTATTATTTGGATCCGATTAGCTTTATACAGGTCAAAATCACATAAATTCAAGTTTACTTTTATATTATCTACAAAAAAACGAAGTTCTTTAATTTTTTTATGGTCACAGGGTGGTCGCGGCGGTGGTCAAAAACGCGGCGGCGGCGGCTTCGGTGGTGGTCAGCAACGCGGCGGTGCTGGTGGTGGTGGCGGCAGGGGCGGCGGCAGGGTGCAGGGGGGTTACAACCAGAATAATGATCAAAGGTAAATCATCCTCATCATCACCCTATTTAAGAATGTTTGCTAAAATATCTTTTAAATATGACCAATATTCCCAATCTCCTTCAACTAGTCGGGGAATGGAAATATTAGGAATGGGCACGACAATAGACCAACGAGGCGGGGATCAAACCACCACCCCTCGATGATGAGTCCAACCGCTCGTACCGTTGAGCTATTGAGGCTCTACAATTTTAATGATTGCAAGGAGATCTCATCATATCTTTAATATAAACAATATTAATTTCGTATCACAAAAAATATGTATTTTTAAAATTATTCCTAACGTCAAAAACGTTGTCGTCAATTCTGTGATGTCACGATGTTGCTTAATGTCACTAGAGAAATAAACGTCAAATGAAGGCGTGTTATTTTTTTTTATTCTGTCAGTCTTGTTATAATACGGTTTTGTGTTTGCGTGACGTCATGACATAGAAAAAATATAGACCATCATGGCCGCCGACCATTATGGCTCGTACTGTTAAAAAATATTTAAATATTTATGTTTTCACATTTGATATGGCTTTAGTATAGGCTTCATGGGACGCTCGAGTGAGTACACATTTAGCATCATGAGCTCCCCTACTACTAAGTAATACCACATTGTGTTCTGAATGTGATATTTTTAAATAACGTTGTCTACAGGCCTCAAACAAGCCCAGCTGGTCAACAAAACTCGCGCAACTACCAAACCTACGAGGTACCACCCGGTGGTTACCAACAACAATCAACCGGTTACCAATCGCAGAAGAGCTTCGAAGGCAACTACAATGGCAGCCGCAGTTACAACAACCAGCAACAGGGTTACAGTAGCAGCCAGGGTTATAGCAATAACCAGGGTTATAGTAACAACCACGGTTACAACAACAACCAGGGTTACAGTAACAGTCAGGGTTATAACAGTCAGCAAGGCGGTTACGATAGTTCTGGTGGTTATAATCAAAGTAAGTTGATGTTTGTTTAACTAATTATAGGATAAAAAAAATATTACATTATATTTTGTTTGTGTGATTTAATGCTAACACTACTCGAACATTTTAAAACAAAATCAAAATCAAAAATCATTTATTTCAAGTAGGCTCAGTTTACAAGCACTTTTGACACGTCAGTTGACTATTTGTAAAGATTCTACCACCGGTTCGGAGGGCAGGTTCTGCTGAGAAGAAACCGGCAAGAAACTCAACAGTTGCTCTTTTGAAAAAGTCATACAGTATTATAATTTACAATTGATAACAATTACAATTTCTTATAGTTTTATTTCCTGTGTGAAGGTGGAAGCTGATCCAATGGCCTCCAAGCGCTTTTATCTTTAAGGAACTCATCAATGTTGTAGTACCCTCGACTAAGTAAATGTTTTTTAACACATTGCTTAAAGCTATGTATTGGCAGGTCCATCACAGATCACACAACTACATCTTAACCGAGTAACATAGGCTAATTCATGGGAATTAAAAATTTTCACGGGAATGGGGGTAAAACCACGGGCGTCTGCTAGTAATCAACAGAGCCTAAATATGCAAATGCATATAATATAATCAAGTATTTACGTATATACACATAAAAAGCAGATGCACAATCAGTGACCAAAAAACGTCCCCACTCAATGAGTGCCAAACACAACTTCTTGGCACTCAATTCAAGTAGTCGCATTTGCAAATTCAACCTTAAACCCAATCCTTAAGGTTGAATTTGCTCTGAATTTTGGATTTTATTGAATATTGGACTATATTGAAAGGCCTTTAGGTATAATTTTCTTTACCAATAATTCTAAAACTGTCAAAGCAAAATTGGCCAGATTTTAAGTGACATTTTCTACATGATTGTGCGTCCTTTTATTATAAGAGGTCAATGACTAAGCCATTAAATATTTTCTTTATAGGCAGTGGCGGAGGCTACAGGAGTCAGGGTGGGTACCAGGGAGGGCAGCAGGGGGGCTACCAGTCTCGCGGGGGGTATCAGAACGAGCACGACGACCGAGACCGCCGCGGCCGGGGGGGTTACCGCGGACGACGTTGACACACGACGATCATAGTAGCCTTATAGCGAACAAACAGGACATCTTGTTCGGTTTGATTATATTATTTATATAAGGCTGCCTTTTGAACAGTTAGCATGTAATTAGAATAAATAAATAAACATGATATAGTGCGCGCAAGATAAGTTTGCATGTAGCCAAAATCGGCACTAATCAACAGTGTCGTGTATCTCTATCTATCTCTTGGCGGGTAAAAGAGATCACTACCGCTGGTAACATATTTGCACCGACAGTCGGGCGCAGACTTATCTTGCACGCACTCTAATTAAAAAGCAAATTAACATTTTTTTTTATTTATAAAGAACGCGTGTGAATTGGCATTGGATGTTATAGCGGTCATGGGATATCAGGGGGGTTAAAAGTCTCGCAGGAGTTTTAGGGGGGGGGGTTACGAGTCTCGCGGGGTTATAAGAACGTGAGATGATACGTACATGATGAGAGACCGCCGTGGCCAGGGGGGGGGGAGGTCACTGCTGCATATGTAGACAACCTAGATAAAGCTGATTGTAGCCTAGCGTTTAATTTATTTTTATTCAAAAAAATATTGTTTATTTCAGTAACACCAATCGGTAAATAATTAAACGCTAGACTCTTCTTTTAAGACTTTAAAACTCCTGTGACAGTATTTTTATTTATGTGAAAAGCTGTATTTTGAAGTAACTGATCGATATAGAGTGCAGTTAGAATTGTTGTTAAATAAATATGATACATTTGACTTAGGCAGGTCATGGGGGCAGCCAGGGGGGGTTAATAGTCTCGCAGGGATATGAGGGAGGGTTATGGGATCACTGGGCGTTGACCGTGATGGACTGACATTTGGTTAATTTCTGTTATTATTATTTACAATTTTGCATTTTGAATACTTGGTTAGATCCCAGTTGTTGTTTGTTTACTTTGACGACTGGATTACCGTTTTAGTAATATAAAAATTACTAAATATTATAATAACAATTATATTTCCATGTTGTAATTGCAATAAGTTGTAGATAGAATCAAACTGTCTCGTACTAAATTATGAAACTTTTTTATATTGCCCAAAAATAGTTGATATTACATGAAGTCGAAAATCATAATATAGTTGAAGGCAAACAAGTTTTCACAGCTCACAAAAAAAAAAAAAAGCTGTGAGCTTTGTGAGCTGTGATAGCCCAGTGGATATGACCTCTGCCTCCGATTCCGGAGGGTGTGGGTTCGAATCCGGTCCGGGGCATGCACCTCCAACTTTTCAGTTGTGTGCATTTTAAGAAATTATATATCACGTGTCTCAATCGGTGAAGGAAAACATCGTGAGGAAACCTGCATACCAGAGAATTAGCTTAATTCTCTACCTGTGTGAAGTCTGCCAATCCGCATTGGGCCAGCGTGGTGGACTACTGGCCTAACCCCTCTCATTCTGAGAGGAGACTCGAGCTCAGCAGTGAGCCGAATATGGGTTGATGACGTGAAACAAGTTTTTGTCCATAATAATTGTAAACTAGTTAATCGACTTAGACACTTGCTAGATTAAATTATTTAGATCATAGTAAGTACTGATAATAAATAAATGAATGATATCTCAAATATTGCATATTATAATGTTGTTTGAGCAAAATAAAATAATCTTAATTATGATGAGCTGCATAGTGTAAAAAATTGTGTTTTTTCATATTGTACTTTTACTAAGTATTTAGTATCTAATAGAAAAATGAATAAAAAATTTAAAATAAGTCATTGCTGTTTTGTTTCTATACATTTCCATCATTATTAAAGTCCGACCGCTCAGAGATTGCGTTTCTGACAGGTGCGAATGGGACAAACATTAAATTACAATTGACAAGTTGACATTTTTTATAAAGTTAAGTTAAATTGTTCATTATCATTTTTTTACTTGAAATGTATTTTTTTTATTGATAAATGAGTTATTGGTATAAATTATACTAGTAGTTCCTGAGATTAGCGCGTTCAAACAAACAAAACTCTTCAGCTTTATAATATTAGTATAGATTATATAAGGTTTATTGGTATATGAGTTTCGATGTCACGCATCAGTGTATCGTACTTGTACCGACTCGTAAATCTGAGTGTATCTTTCAAAATAAGCTGTTTTTTAGGGTTCCGTAGTCCACACGTCTAGCGCAGAGACTATTATTACTAGAAAGCTGTAATTTAACGCAAGTGTGTACCTACTTTACCTACATTAAAAACGTGAACAAAGTCGTGAAATAAAATCTTCAAAAATGTTTTTATGAGCCGTGATAGCCCAGTGGATATGACCTCTGCTTCCCATTTCGGAGGGTGTGGGTTTGAATCCGGTCCGGGGCATGCACCTCCAACTTTTCAGTTGTGTGCATTTTAAGAAATTAAATATCACGTGTCTCAAACGGTGAAGTAAAAACATAGTGAGGAAACCTGCATACCTTAGAATTTTCTTAATTCTCTGCATGTGTGAAGTCTGTGGACTGGTGGACTATTGGCCTAACCCCTCTCAGTCTGAGAGGAGACTCGAGCTCAGCAGTAAGCCGAATACGGGTTGATAAAAATGTACCTACCTAACTACATTAAAAATGTGAACAAAGTCGTGAAATAAGTAGTTGTTTTAGAGATAAGAAATTCATTCCCACTTTACCTACGTGTAGGTAAAGTGGGAATGAATTTCTTATCGTCTATACTCTATCCTATGGTATAGAGTAATAAGGCTCGGAATAATAAATCTACGGAACCCTACATTGCCCGTGACCCGACACGCACGTTGCACGTTTTATTGGTACTTACATTACGTATGTGCTGTCACCTTACTATATCCAAACATAACGTATAGGCTTTATTAACTGGGAGTTTTCAATATTTTCATACTGTTACTATCGCGTTGACGTAAACGCGAATTTATATGGAATTGTGCAAACACAAAAAACAGTTGTGCAGTAGTGCCACTAGATGGCGCTGTTTCAATTCCTTAGAAATTGGCGTTTACGTTAACGCGATAGTAACAGTATCAAACTGCCACTAGGCCCTCTGTTTTGCTGTAATAGGACAAATATTAAGGTATAAATTAAGAAAAACAACTTGTTCATTTTGTACATTAAAACATTTACTATAATAATTGCTAATACATCAAGATTTTTGTATTTACATTTTATAAACTAACATACAACTGTTTTGTCCGTTAAATCAATCAATATATATAGCCAGTTAATATTGAAGGGAAGGTAACCGAGTTAACCTTTAAATAGTGTTATTTAAAGATCTTTATCTAAAAATCATGAGTTTGTATAATATCAATAAATAAATAAAAATAACATCCGATATTGATCATTAATTAGAGTAAAAAAACATCCCAAGTGCGACAAATCGCATTGGTAGTTTTCATTTAAATTTCATAAAAAAACATGGCTTAGTACCTACATAGTTAGATTATTTTTTTTAAACATAATAATATTAGCTATATTTTTATACAATCAATCCTACTAATATTATAAACGCGAAAGTTTGTATGTTTGTTATTCTTTAACGCCGCAACCGATTTGGCTGAAATTTGGAATAGAAATAGATTTTACTCTGGATTAACATATACTCTTTGACCCGAAACAATTCATGGTTTCCGGATATTTGCAAAAAACTGATGATTGTGATGGTATGGCTGTTTACTAGTCTTTCACGCCGCGAGTACTGAACCGAATTTACTCAAATTTGAAATTCATATAGACAGCCTGGAAAAACCCATAGAATAACACGCGAGCAAAGTCGCGGGCGTCTGCTAGTATTCAATATTCATCTTTCCTTCTACACAATGGGGATGATGACTAGGTCAGAATATATTGATTTTTATGATACATTCAGGTAAATAAGGTCAATGTTAACTAATTTATATATAAAAAGCAAAGATTGTCTGGATGTTTGCAAAATAAATAAGATTATAAAATTTCAAAATCTATTAAAAATCTTTTATTGTAATTAGATGAAAATTCATACAGTTTTAGCTTTCTTACATTAAATGTAACATTTTTAAATATGTGAACTATAAACATAAACGCAGAAATAACAAAGATATTAATAATTTTATTTAAATTCTCATACAAATCTAACGATCATTAAGCGCCTACGACGTCATAAGTTCGTACCATTTTGTATGGGGCGCTTTTCAGGGATCCGCCCCAAACCTGACCCTTTAAGTCCCTGTAGCTCCGAAAGTAATGATCGCAGATAGCATGTTACTTTTACAAAATTGCTTTACTATTAGCGTACTCTTAATTTATATACAATTTAAAACACTGTCATCATCCCTATTGTGTATTCTTTAAAAGTCTATATATTTTGTAGAGTGGAATGGTTACTACTCAGACTAATTACATAAGGACTAGTATTACACCTAAATTCACAAACAAAAACAAAACAAGTCTGTCATTCTGAGGAAAACAAACTTAGGTTTGGTATATATCATAAACTAAACTAGAAGTTTTTGCCCGTATTTTACACTAAAGAGCATGTGTAGTTGAATGCAACTACACATGCTCTTTAGCCGACGAACACGATTACAACTAGTAAACATCGATTCTATAGACTGTTTATAGAATCGCTTTAGCAGACGCCCTCGATTTCGTCTGCGTGAAACTCGATGTAAACTTTCAACTATCGCTTACCCCTTTTTTTTCTTTTCCGCGCAATTTTTAATAAAATAATTATATTTTTTATAAAATGAAATAAGACATCTTGATTTATGTCTGTTTAACCTTAAACCTATTTAGGTCTAAAATTTTCCTTGTTCTTTACTGCTCGAAAGATTACTATTATGAATCGGACTAATTAGACAAGGACTTGCCTCGCTAATAGTTGTTACTTTTCAGACAAAGTGTATGATCAACGATCTAATACGATTATAAAAACTGTCTATAGAGACGATGTTTCATAGATGTAATCGTGTTCGTTGCTTAAAGATCTCCGTAAAAATACCTTTTTGTGTAGTTTAATGGTAAAAACAGACAAAAACTTTTAGTTTAGTCTAATAAAAAGCTCATTTTCCTCAGAGAATGACAGATAATTTTGTTTGTGAATTTCGGTAAAATACTGGTCCTTACGTAATTAGTCTGAGGTATAAACAGAAGTTTACAAATCCTCTGTGCTCCATTTGTAGACCTCTTCCTCCTGCGCTCTCTTCTTGCTTTGCTGCTCGAAGTACTTCTTCTCGTATCCGTTGGAGCGGTCAACCCCGTCCCAACGGTAACCGGGTCTGATGTTGAAGCGGTTCGGTGCAAATTGTCCCTTGTATGTTGGTTTTTCTAGAAACAACAAAAATGTTTTTAAATCTAATATTATAATAGCATTATAATATCAGCCAACTTTTAGAGGACCACTGCAAGGATTCCACTCCCTCCTTATTCGAGAAATGAATTCATCGGTTCACTGTTGAGCACGAGTCTCCTTTTAGAATGAGAGCAGATAGGCCTTAGTCCACCACGCTAGTTCATTGCAGATTGGCAGACTTCACACACACAGAGAATTGAGAAAATTGTCATGTATGCAGGTTTCCTCATGATGTTTTCCTTCACCGTTAGAGACACGTGATATTTAATTTCTTAAAATGCACACAACTGAAAAGTTGGAGGTGCATGCCCTGGACCGAATTCGAACCCACACCCTCCGGAATTGGAGGCAGAGGTCATATCCACTGGGCTATCACGTCTCTCAATCATACTTTTATGAGGGTATACCAGGGTTGTTCCCTAGGCCGACGGTACTAGACGGACTAGTATTGGCCGGTGGGCATTCTCCTTTAGAATGGAGATAGTCCACTTACCAGGTCCCAACTCTCCTCTCTCTCTTTTCTTCTCTCTTATGTACTGCAGCATCGGATCTCCCTGCCTCTCCACGTCCTTCAGTTTGCTCTCCAGGTCGCCATCGTTCTTGTACCGCGCGAGAGGCTTCGCGGCTTCGTGCAAGAAATCCTGCACTGCCGCCTGTTGGTCTTCAATTTGTTTAACTCTGGTAAATAGAAAAAAAAAGTTTTTGTTTATGGTAAAATAAATCGCTTTTACAATTCATACTAAAACTCTAAATCAGATCAGTATTAAAAAAACATAGTCTGTGAAACACAATGTTTGATTAATATTCATTTTTTTTTTTTTTTTTTTTTTATTGAGAAAGAATACAATAAGGAACTTAAGCTAACTTATCCTAATAACTATACAAATCATGCCCACGTGGAATGGTGGCAAGAATACTGGCTGCATTTCCGCGCTGGACAGCCAGGCTGATCCTTTGCGCAAAAAATGAGCCAGCCCTTCTGTCACCAGTCGAGGCAACAAGTATAGTATATTTATTATAAGTAATTAAAATAAATGGGATGATGACAGTTTTTTAAATAGTTAAATTAGGAGTATGCTAATAGTAAAACAATTTTGTAAAAGTAACAGGGTATCTGCGACCATTACTTTCGGAGCTACAGGGATTTAAAGGGTCAGATTTGCGGCGCTGCCGCGGAGCCTTGAAAAACGCCCCATACAAAATGGTACGATTTAATGTCGTAGGTCATAATGATTGTTAGATTTGTATGGGCGTTCAAATAAAATTACTAATATCTTTGTTATTTGTGCGTTTATGTTTATAATTCATATATTGAAAAATGTCATATTTAATGCGATTAAGCTAAAACTGTACGAGTTTTAATCTATTTATGATAAAAGATTTTTAATGGATTTTGAAATTTCAGAATTTATTTATTTTGCAAATATCCAGACAATCTTTGTTTTTTATGTATAAATTAGTTAACATTGACCTTATTTATACGAATGTATCATAAAAATCAGTATATTCTAACCTAGTCATCATCCCCATTCATACTAAAACTCGGAATTTTTGAAACGAAAATCTAAATCAGATCAGTATTTAAAAAAAACGCGGTCTGTCAAACACAATGTTTGATTATTATTACTCATTTATTATAGAAATTAAGACAATTAGTTTGCCTGAGTTTCAACGCGATAGTGACATTATAAAATCTTTGATTGATTTATACAATAAAACTTGCTTACCCTCTGGACCATTTTTTGTATTTTTCATCTAATACTTTCTGCCTCTCTGCTTTTTCTCTCTGTTTTTGTTTCTCTTCTGAAGTTTCTCTTTTGCCTAAAAAAAAAAACAGAACAGAATTGATTTTAAATATTTCAGTTCTTTGACATATCTATAATTATTCTGAAAACACTTATAATTACTCTTGTACAGATGACCCCCAATGGCCTGATCAGAAAAATAGTAAACCGCTAGGGGCGGGCTAGCGTGGTGGACTATTGGCCTGACCCCTCTCATTCTGAGAGGAGACTCGAGCTCAACGGTGAGCCGAATATGTGTTGATAATGATGATAACGATGATGATGATGATGATGATGATGATGATGATAATGATGATGATGATGATGATGATGATGACGATGATGATGATGGTCATGCTTGAACAAAAACACTTATTGTTACCTTTTCTAGACACAATCTTTGCATTTCTGCCAGACATTTCATCTGTCATATTCCTGAAAGCCTCCTCCTCCCTTCTCCTGAAGGCTTCGTTCTCTTGCTTCAATTGTCTCGCATCTTGTAGACCCGCAATCTTGCCTTCCAAAGTTTTCTCCATTTTTTTGTTACTCGGAGGAGGTTCGTCACTGTTTCTTGTATTTCTTTCATGATAGTTTTTGCTTCTTTCTTTTCTTGGTGGCGATGAATCAGAATCACTGTCATGTCTTGTACTTTTATTTGACACTCTTTTATTATAAATATTATTTTTTTGTTTTCTAGGAGGTGAGAGATCTGAATCGCTGCCCTGTGTTTTACTTTTTGTTCTTTTGTTGTCATACTTGTTTCTTTCTTTCCTAGGGGGAGATAAATCAGAATCACTGTCCCTCCTTTTATTCCTGTTTGAATCTTGTCTCTTGCTGTCATGTTTATTTCTTTTTTGCCTAGGTGGTGATAAATCAGAATCACTTTCCCTCTTTTTATTTCTATTTGAATCATGCTTTTTACTTTCGTTTTTATTTCTTGCTTGCCTAGGTGGAGATAGATCGGAATCACTGTCTTTGATTTCATAAACTTCAAGCCTTTTAGAATCATTCTTATTTCTTTCTTGTTTGGGCGGTGATGCATCTGAATCACTTTGGTTTCTTCTTTTATTATGGTTACCTTTTGATCTTCTTGATTCTAAATATTCTTGATCTTTGTTCCTTTTAGGTGATTCCTTTCTTCTTCTTGGTGGTGATTCATCAGAATCTGGCGATCTGTTTCGTTTGGGTGATTTGCGTCTAGATTTTCTTGGGGGTGATATGTCTGAGTCACTGTCATCATTTTTACTTCTATTTCTTCTGTCTGGAGAACTTTTACGTTTTTCTCTGCTCTTTGGACTTTCTGATCTAGGATTGGATTCAGCTGTAAAATCACCCCATCTAGATGGTTTTCTAACTCTAGATTTGTTTTGACTATCGTCTTTCCTTCTTGGAGGGCTTGTGTCACTATCAACTTTATTATTGGACTGTTTATCATTTCTTTGATCATCTTTAGACCTTTTATCACCATTTGTGGGTTTATTTGATTTATCTCGTCTAGGAGGACTGAAATCACTATCACTGTTATGTTTATTATTTTTTTTTGTATCAAAGTTTTTAACATTATTCTTTCTTGGTGGGGATGGATCAGAATCGTTCTTTTCTTCATCTTCAGAATCACTGTACATTTTACCAAACACAATTTCGTTTTCCTTCTCCACTTCCTTTTTATTTCTTTTAACTTCTTCCACTCTTAGTTTACTGTTGAATCCATCATCCTATAACAAATAAAAACCTATACAGTATACTTAGGTGTTTCATTGTCATTAACAGCCCACTACATGCCAGCCCTCCCCACTTATATGGATATGGAGCTTATACCCACCACTCTGCTCTAATGTGTGTAGTTGGGCTTACAATGACAATGTTTAATTATTTAACAACTACTATCAGATGTTAGTGAGAATATTATTTTTTTTATAAATTTTTAATAGTGTTTTGTTTATATTATGTATTTTAATAAATTTGTTAAAAATTGCACACTATTTATTTAATTGAATGTTATGTAAAGAACAATTTTTGCAAATAAATTATTTGATTTTTTTTTAAGGAATAAGCTCGCGCTTGACCAGTCTCACCTGATGGTAAGTGTAGATGTGGCCTCAGATATGCGCTTGGCTAAGTCAAAATTAAAAGTCAAAAAACAATTAATTCAATTAGATTTAGTTTACAAGCACCTTTGAAAGGTCAAGAGAATGTCACAATTTAATTTAATCTAAATTAAGGTAATAATAGTCGAAAACTTAAAACTAAAGTTACGAGGGTTTCAAACGCGCCTTGGTCCGAGAAGAGCCCACAACAAACTCAGAAAATGCCTATTCACTCTCATCTTAAAGATGCCCAAGTTGTAAGAATCAGGAAATACTGACTTCGGAAGTGAGTTGCATACCCTAGCCTTGCATATAAGAAACAAAGTAGCAAATCGTTTCGTACAAGTTCTAGGAATGTCAATGACTAGAAATTTAACAATACCTGATTTATAACTCTCCATTTGGATGAATTTTGAAAATCTTCCAATTTTCTCAGCTCCGCAGGCCTCTCGTCAATAATGCCTGCAATTTGCGGAGCATCTTCGCCTTCATTCAAGATATCAAGTTCATCACCATCGAGTGGACGCAACTTTGATAAGTCCAAGTCATCATCTATTATTTTGAATCTGAAGTCAAAAAATTAAATTAGCTAAATCCAATTTATAGTTGTAGGAGGGCTTTTTTTGACACTATACACTACACTATAGACTGAGCTGTGATATGACCTCTGCCTTCTATTTGGAGTGGGTTTAAACACATCTAATTTTTTTTAAATATCACGTCTCAAACTGTGGAGGAAAAAACATAGTGAGGCAACCTGAATTTTCTGAATTCTCTATGTGTGTCCACCACATAGGCCTAATGCAAATTGGCAGAGTTTGAATCACGTCCAGGGCATGCATCTCCAACTTTTCAGTTGTGTGCATTTTAAATATCACGTGTCTCAAATGATGAAGGTAAAACATTGTGAGATTTTTTTAATTCTCTGTTTGTGAAGTCTGCCAATCCGCATGGCCTAACCCCTCTCATTTTGACACGAGACTTGAGCTCAGCTGTGAGTGAGTGTGAGTGATGTATGGGTTGATAATGATGAATTAGCATTTTTATGAAGCCTTATGAATCAGAATGTTGGTCGGTAAAAGGCATAGATATCAAATATCAAATACCAAATCCTTTATTTGCTGATACAGTTTACAAGGTCTTAGCAAATAAATATAGTAGGAAAATTCATGAGAAACAAAATGTGTATGTTGAGATGGATATATGCTGTGACAAGATTGGATAAAATAAGGAATGAGAATCTAAGAGGAACTCTGAAAGTAACAGAAGTATGAAAGGACATGTTGTAATTTTTCTTTCGTAATGTGGAGCGATGAAAGTTGAAATTGATGAAAGTACCAGAACAATTTTGAAATAGCAAGTGGAAGGACACAAGAGGAGAGGAAGACCAAAGAAGAGATGGTTGGAGTGTATAAAAGAGGACATGTATTTAAAGGAAGTGGATGAGTTTATGAGTAATAGAGACAAATGGAGAAGATTGACATATTTTGCCGACACCATTTAAGTGGGACAAGGTATAGATGATGATGATGAATCCGCATGGAGACCATCAAATGGTAGAAGTATTATGGTAGAAGTACGCTAATGTCTTTTCCCACTCAGCGTACTACCCATCTGGCCATGGTTTCTTAAATTTCCTAATATTCATAAATGTAGAGTTAACTTTAGAATATTTAACATTCCTTTTATTAAGGAATTTACCATTTTATAGGAACATGACAGGAAACATTTAAATGTATTTTTTGTTTATTTTTATTAATAATTAATATTCCTAAATTCATACCCCTTTCCTTTGACATTTTTTTTCTTTTTCTTCTTCTTATCCACCGATGCCCCACCAAGATACTTTTGTAAATAGGCTTTTTGATCGATTGCCGTAGTCATTATTCACGTTTTTTGTAGTAAAACTTCGTAATTTTACTAAAATAAAATTAAAAACTTCTGGAAAATAAACCCATCCACACAACATACCACAGACAAACAAACAATGTTTTAATCAAGTTGACATTGACAATTGACACGACAGTGACATTCGGGAACTCTCTATTGTTTGTACCACAGTTCGCTACGATTTGTCGTCTGTGGTTACGATTCACTGAATTATTCATTTTATTATCCTCCGAGATATATTTTATACTTGCTTTATTTAGAAGAAACCGTTATTTGTACGAGAGCGACGAGTGTGACTGTGTATGTTTGATCAACTCTTTCAGAATTTATAAAACGTACCGTTTAGTACCGAATAATAAAAAGCGAAAGATAACATCGCATTATGTTCTACCTTCTGATCAGTTTGAAAGCGGCGCTAAACCGGTGTCGTATTAATTTAAGCCGTTTCAAGAGCTACATGAAAGGATACTGTCTGAAAAACCTTTATCATTATGATATTCTGACGTGGCTTGAATTAATACATCACCGGGTTAGTACGGTGTTATTTTTTACTTTTTACTATGTAAATATTATAAAAAAATAAAATACTATAGATAAATGCTGTACAGCATTGCTCTTTATTAGCAATATGAAGTTACAATTTGGTAAACTAAGATAATTTAAAAATATCGGAAGCCGGTAGATAAGCGTGCTTTGATGTTTTGGTCGTGCATATATATAATCTTCATTTCATCACTGTTGGTCATCATCATCATCGTCATCGTCAAAGCGGTCATCTTGTCTCTGGAAAAATATTATAGCAATCAATAACTTTCCTTCAGCAATTATTTATTTTTCAAGAAATTAGAAAGTTGTTTAATATCACTATTAATAACTGGGCATTTAAGCCTCGCTTCTCGAAAGAGACTAATACAACATACTAGCGGAAGTCTGCAACTTCGTCCGCCCTTAGACCTGCTTAATACGGCCCTGTCATGAAATCCGTTCTTAGCAGACGCCTACTAACATTAAACTACCCCCTTGTCTTTCATCTTTGTACGTAAAGCGGTTTTCGATATTTCGTATTATTGCAAAAATAGAGAAGAACGTAGGTATTCCTCACTCGGAAAAATATAGTAAAATATTAAAAGAAAACGTTAAAAAAAAAAAAAAAAAAACAAACCAAGACGAGTTCGTGTGGCACTTTAGCGGGAAGACTCTATAAAAAATGTTTTTTTTTTATCAAAGTTTCGAGATCACATACGAGTAAAATTCAAAATAGGTAGCAAATTCAATATTTCTAATTATACATATAATTGTAATAAAAATATAAAAACTGTAATTAAAAAACCTTAATTAAGAAAGCGCTGCATATTATTAATATAAAAAGCAAGATGAATTGAATGAATGAATTGCTTACCGGTTCGTAATAAGCGGGCATTGCAGGAGCATACTGTATTATAGAAAATAAATAAATATGAATAAAGCAGAACAAATAAAATATGTAAGAGATTAATCAATTACTGTAAGTCGGATAACGCATTGGCGGTTCCGTCCACACATAATTAAAAAAAGCAAGATTTTTTTTCGTTGAAAAAGCGTTAGGTAAAATTATTGCAAGAATTCAAGAGCCATGAAAGCATTACTTATTGCTTTAATAAAAAAAAATTATTATTAAAAAATAATTCGGTTAAAAATAAAGTCCTATTATAGAAAATAAACTTACGTATTTAAAGTTCAGGCTCTACAAAAACACAGGTGATCAATTAGATCCAATTTAAAAACGTACGTTTAATCATAATAAAATAATACAAAATAAATGCCATGCTGTCGCAAAAAATAAACAAAAAAAGTATTTTTGTTTTTTTAAAAATATAAAGAAAATCAGGAAAAACCCGCTAACTAACAGTCTTTCGGACTAGATGGAAAGGGACGGAAACATTGGTACATAAAAAGAATGATTATTCTTAAAAAAATCTACTTACGCCCAAATCGAAGACTCTGTGTTGTTGAGGCTGAGACTAAAAGAATAAAACCACAACCTAATTATTTGTCCACAGAATCCAATTATCCTATAAACCTCCGTTCCTGGAGAATAAAAATGGTAACTCCCATTACACGTGTTTTAGTATTATTTCATTTTTGAGAGCTATAGGTATACATCTCTCTCATTTTTTTTTCGTAATTTTGAATATTAGCTTTAGTCAATTAATTAAAATTAACAAAAGTTATAAAAGTTAGCTTTCATTCGAGCTTTATCACTTAATCACTGTCACTGTCAACAATCGTCAAAATTCGGTTTTTTTTTTTTTTAAATGTAAAAAGCAGTTACTATATGGGGAATCGGTACTTCTGAATGGTACTTACATATGAAATTTTTAGAGACTATAAAAAGATTAATGCAAATAAATAATCATAATCTTCTTCTAAAAAATAAATATTGTTATTGATCATAATTTAAATTTAAATAGAGAGGAATTGGTAATAAATTAAATAATAATAAAAACAAAAATAATAATGAAAATCACTTACACCTTGACCTTGATTTTTCTGTAAAAGTAAAAAAAATATGTAAGCGCTTTTTTTTATAGTCAATATATTCAAGGTACGTCACGATACATACGTTTGTAAGACGGCCAAGTAGGTTTGATAATAAGTCAACACGTGATTTCTGTAAACAGAAATATTGTATTTTATAATAAATATTCCAATTTTTATCGGAAACATTTTAACTATTGAAACAAGCGAATAATATAGTTATTAAAACGTACGTTACATAAAAGGGATTATGTTTGAAGGGGCGGGTTTTCGGACAATAGCAACATAAATGCGTTATTATAATTTTCTAACATGGAATATACGAGTACTTCAATGTGATTATTTCTTTCTTTCATACCGAAAAACTCGCGGAATTTCAAAGAGAAAATCCAAAATATATTTATCGTATTTTCAATATTACTAGTTAATTTACAGGCAGACGATAATGATAAACCAAGTTATCTTACTCTTAAAGCTTCCTGATCATCGCGATTCTGTTCACGATCTTGTTGGGCGTGTGTGGTACTGTCATCACGTTGGACTTGCACTTCTCGTCTGACGTCTCGGTCACTCTGTTCGACTCGGTTGCGTTGAATGTTACGATCATGATCTTGTCTTTCATCGCGGTCTCGTCTATCGCCGTGTTCACGTCTGTCATCTTGGTCTCGCTTGCTGTCACTTTCTCGTTTGTCAGTTTGATCACGTCTGTCATCACGTTCTCGTTTGTCGGCATGACCGTGCCTGTCATCACGGTCTCGTTTATCGTCACGGTCTCGTCTATCATATTGCTCACGCCTGTCGTCACGGTTTTGTTTTTCAGTTTGATCACGCCTATCATCACGGTCTCGTCTATCGTCTTGATCACGTCTGTCATCTCGATCTCGCCTATCATCTCTATCATCTCTATCATGCCCTCGTTTGTCAGTATGGTCCCATTTATCATGACGACCTCGGCTGTCACCATGATCTCTATTTTTTATCTAAAAAAAAAACAAAAATAGCAAGAAATGTAGAAAATGGTTTGTGCTATGTACTAACGTTGACCGTAATTATAATACAGTTTTATATCAACACAATTAATGCAATGAGCATATTTACGGCATTGACGGCCGCGTGGCGCAGTGGGTAATGACCCTGCTTTCTGCATCCACGGCCGTGGGTTCGATTCCCACAACTGGAACATATTTGTGTGATGAGCATGGGTGTTTTCCAGTGCCTGTGTGTATTTATACATTATATAAGTATTTATATGTAGTATATAAATGTATATGAATATTATAATATCAACTATCTTAGCACCCATAACACAAGCTACTCTGTATGCTTACTTTGGGGCTAGATAGTGATGTGTATTGTTTAAGTATATTATTATTTATTAAAAAAAAAAAAACTGAGATTTCCTATACTTACTGTTTTGTTTTGACTTAGTTGACCGGACCATAATTGTGTGTAGAGTGTACCTACCTATTTTTTTTAATATTAAAATATTTACTTACCTTGTCGGCATCATCGTACAGCTAGAATTTTAATGGGATATAAATTTTAATAGGAGTTACATGATGGACGTCTATACTTATATTTTATTTGTTATTATAACAATTTTAAGTAACGAGGTTTGTGGTACTATAGAGAAGAATAGAGAATCGGCTAATGTCCTATAAGTAGGTATAATAGCTATGTATTAGACTGAAATATATGACTGTTAGTGCTAAGCAATATTATTTTACATTACTTCTTTATTGAATGATAAAAAAATCTTAACATAAGATCGATCACAAATCTGTAAATAGTCACTTTCATGTTCTGAAATACACCAGACGATGTAAGGAATTGAGTGTGCATAATATGAGGACCCTACACCCGTTGAACATAAGTCTTTAAATTGAAACGAAAAATGAAGGATTTTCCATGCAAACTTAAAAAAAATAGGGGCAACCCTAAATTACCTTCTTCTATTTTTATGTTCGCAAAAAAGTATTCTATGATGCTTCATCGTACGAATGGCTTCAAATCATGTCTAGTTTCATTTGAATTCATCCAGTAGTTTCGGAGGGATACATTTAAAAAATGCTTATTATATTAACTTTCATATATTTTTAATATTGGTTATTAGTGTAACAATGTCATGATAAAAAATTGGATATTCTTAATAAAACAAGCAATAAAACTGATACGAAGCATTTGTTCAGACCATATACTGGATATTGAAAACTGGATAAAAGAAAATTGGTCCAAGAAACCTCCTGGTAACATCCATAATTGTAATCTGCACCGAGTTCAAACCGGTAAAAATAATGCAGTCCTCAGTAATTTGCAAACTCAACGCCTCAGATGCCTGATCTAAAGTGACCGAGGCATTATATATTGTTTTATTATTCTGTTAAATATCTCTAAAACATATAATACCTAAATATAAAATAAAACTTACACTTAAACTGAGACTTTGCAATCTTCTCCGAAATTGTTGCTAAAATGATAAAAAAAAAATCAACATCATGTCTTAGTATGAATAATAATTAATTTAATATATTGCTTTCGTGAACTAAACTTTTTATACTTTATCTTTATTTTGATTTAAAAAAAATTGTATTAGGTATACCTTAGATATTCTATTAGGTTAAGGAAAAAGTTCCTTCACATATATATAAAAAGATCAACAGGTTTTTTTATATAATATAAATATAATATATAAATTAATAATAATAAATTAAAATAATATATAAATTGTGGGATTAGTAAGTAGATGCCACTTTATTCAATAACTTTTTGCCATCTTGTAGGTAGGTACGTGATCCCATTGCTATAAAAAGTTTGGGGCTTCTAATCAAAAAACTACAACAAGTTTTGGCAGTCCTCTCGTGATGTTAACCTGACACTCCCAAAGAAATTCTGAACACTGCAAGGTGAGGACTATACGGCGGATGAATGGACACCTTCCAGCCACTCTCTTAATTTTTGCTGAGTGGCTAAAGATGTGCGAGGTCTAACGGCCGTGAAAAATTATTAGGTATGTGGGTCTAAAGATTATGTAAAAATAAAAAAAAAAATAAAAAATACAACTAACTAAAATATTAGTCTGAGGTTTACATACAAAAATACCTGACTGCCTCCGTGGCGCAGTGGTATGCGCAGTGGATTTACAAGACGGAGGTCCTGGGTTCGATCCCCGGCTGGGCCGATTGAGTGTAGAAACCGATAGGAGTGTGGATTTTCATCCTCCTCCTAACAAGTTAGCCCGCTTCCATCTTAGACTGCATCATCACTTACCATCGGGTGAGTTTATAGTCAAGGGCTAACTAAAGAATAATAAAAAAAAACCTACAATATACAGACCTAACCTAATAACTTTACCTGGTCCTCAAATTGATCTTGATGATGGTCATCATATGGTTTTTGCTAAAAATAAATAATTAAATTAAAATAATGTAAATCTTATTTGCTTAAATCTTATCTTATATTAGTTGTTTGTTTCGTTATCATGCTGTAACTATTTAACTGACCATCCATGCGGTTTAGTGCAGGTTGGTGAATATTAATCATTAATATACAGTTAGCAGACTCAGAAGTATATTAAAAAAAATAAGAAAACCGTCCCAGAGGCTTGTGACTATGGGTGCAAGTTTAAGGGATCTCTTTGATGATTTATACATCAAACATTCACCTTCACTGCTCGAATTATCCTTCCCGCGTATTCCAAAGTAATCCATAAAGAATTACACAAGAAATGTGAAGGGTTCGAACGCCACAGGAATATTTAAGGAATACTGAACAGCGCTCGCCGTACGGTCGGCTTTATAGCTGAACGTACGACGAGCGCCTTATATCACAAGCTGCTGCCGCCCGACGGCTCCCACTAAAGTAATCACTACCTTTCACGGAAACAAGTCGCGCCATCTAGCGTCGGCACGAGCCAACACGAGATAGTCGAGAGTCAACGTCTGAGACTACTATTTCTTGCTATACAGAGAAGAGCATAAGATGGCCTCACATTCAGGAAAACGTACCTACTTGCTCCCGAAGGTAGAAAAAATATATTTGCATTCATTATCTATTATGTAATATAATAGTAATAAAAAAATAATAAACTTACCACCGGAACAGCCAAGGCTGCTGCAAAGCAAAGACAAAAGATGACCGCAAATTTCATTTTGCTGTTCAAACTCCAATTACGTTACATTCGATTCCTCCGAGATTTTATACTCTTTACTTATTACTCTGTGACGAATGTTCCAAAATGGCTCCCTTGTATTTTTAATTGCATTTGAATGGATTGCTGTATTGTGATTGCAATTTTTATTGATTAATAATTATTTTTAATGGCGAGCCTAATTGATTTTTCGTTGCTGTATATAATGAGTAGGTGTTTATTACTTTCTGATCAAAACTGAGAATAAATCTATAATCAAAAGAAGATTCCTGTATACGTAACTACCTAGTCATATTATACCTAGCATCCGGATCCGTAATGTCTCGGAAGATAAAAACTATAATTATTTTTTATGGGCAAAGCGCTCGAGTCCGCAATAAAGGGCTTAATTTTTTTTTTAAATGTTTCATTGACTCCTGCGAAACGCCCGGGAGCTGGCGACGTGACGTCTGTAGATAATGTAGAGTAGCCAACACACAGAGCTTAAATAATTCACATCAATACATCCTACTAATATTATAACTTTAACGCCGCAACTACTGAACCTATTTGGCTGAAATTTTAAACTTCTATACATAATACCCGGGATTAATGGGCTACATTTTAATCCATGGTTTTTGCGAGATTTGCGAAAAACTAAATTTCACTAGTATAATTAAAATTGAAGTGTCTATCTGTTATTAAAAAAATACTGTATTTTCTCAAGAGTATATATTTTCTGTTTGTTCGAGCTAATCCCTGTAACGGCAGAACCGATTTTTATGGGATTTTCAGTGAAATGTAGTGGAGGTTATTGAGGAACTTAAAAGCTACTTTTTATTCCGGTAAAATCCATTGTTCTCGCAGGCATTGTGAGAAATTGAATTTCATGTGGACGAAGTTGGAGTAGCTTGGTGGGTCTAAGCTCCATATTCCGTGTCCTAAGGAAGACCTGGCCATAAAAACTGCTCATTTGTCATTAAAAACATAAATCATAATCAAATAGGTAAGTAGGTATTTAAATATTTGTACAGAACCCTTGATGAGCGGGCTCGACTCACACTTTTAAGCCGACTTCAAAAAAGGAAGAGGTTCTCGATTTTACGCGTATTTTTTTTAAATATTTGTTACCTCATAACTTCGTCATTTATTGATCAATTCTAAAAGTTTTTTTTGCTTGAAAGAGATCCAGATTGGTCTTACTTTCCATGAAAATCGGTTAATTTTTGTGTTAAAATGAAAATAACTGAAATACGCTTTTGTTACAAAGATTAAGTTCCTTATATTAAATAAATAAGCAAAATTATTTGTATTTGATATTAATAGGTATAATATCAAATGGTTTCATTGATTTTCCTGCAAATTTCCGGAACTAGCTTGGCGACATGTCGTCTGCCGGGAAAAACATAGAGTAGCTTACTACAGAGAGTACTTTTTTTTATAAAATATGAATTAAGTATAAACTTTTATAGATTTTGGCAAAGATACTCGTAAGTAGGTAAATGTATTTTTACTCATTATAGTATTAGTAGTGTTGAATCATGAATTTTCCGGGCTAAAAATACTCTAAGCCTATGTTCTGCTCTAAATTTCTGTATACTTTTGGTAAAGAGTTTCGTTTATCTCTTTACCAAACCTCATCAAAATCGGTTCATTAGTTTAGCCGTGCAATGGTTACAGACGGACAGACAAAATTTACTTTTGGGTTTGTAATATAATAAAAAATTTGCATCTACTCTATACCTGAACGGGTATTTTAGTTGAAAATTCGATAATAAACGATTTATAAATATGTATGTTTAATATTATAGATTTTTTTCGAAGAATATAGATAATTTGCACAACAGAGATGACTTTAAAGGATTTTATTTTAAGTTAAGATTTTGTTTTCAGTTTTTTTACTTTAATTATCACCATTATTTAATAACCTGGCGTTTCAAAAGTGCTAGTAAACTAAGCCTAAATTCATGTTGACTTTGACTTACAGTTAGCCCTTTAGATTATACTAGCGGACGCTTGCGACTTCGTCCGCGTCGTCCGCGTGGAATTCAGTTTTTCAGAAATCCCACGGGAACCATGGATTTTTCCGGGATGAAAAGTAGCCTATGTGTTAATTCAGAGTGAAATATATTTCCATTCTAAATTTCAGCCAAATCGCGTCAGTAGCCGCAGCGTAAATGAAGAACAAACATACAAACACACAAACAAACTTTCACCTTTATAATATTAGAGTGATATTAGTGTAATTAAACACTGATCTAGTTACGTGAATTTTACTGAGAATATAGAGTAGCTAGACAACAGAGACAGACATTAAATTTGTTCTCGTCAATTCTTATAATTTTAGGGCAATTCATATCTGCGACTGATGTGACCGAGTCTGGCGACATGACGTCTGTTAAGATTACAGAGTAGTTGTACATCAGAGCTTGCTACTTTTATCCATTTTTTTATTATGTATAGACCCCGAAAAGTAAGTTGAACCAAAATGGAGGTCATCTGCACAACTACTGTTATAAACCAAAGTGTTACGACGCTTGCTCCTCGGTTGTTTAGTACATTAAGATGTCAGTGAAATATGTACAGAATTGACCTCTCTACAGATTCATTATAAGTTTAAGCAATACGGATTTTAGAGTTATCACAAGTGAATTCAAAATGTTATATTTTTTTGGAAAATAAATGTATACTAATAATATAAAGAGGTAAAGTTTGTAAGTTTGTAACATTCTTTAAATGGGGTAATCTTCGGAATTACTGATCCGATTTCAAAAATTCTTTCACCAGTAGAATGCTACGTTATCGAGGAGTGCTATAGGCTATATTGGTATCACATATATTAGCAGAGTTATCCCAGTTTTTATCATACAGGTCGGACGAAACTTCTCTTAAACAGATTTAATTAAATTAACGCGGACGAAGTCGCGGGCGTCCGCTAGTTTTTTTTTGCTCTTTACGAGTTAGCCCTTGACTACAATCTCACCAGATGGTAAGTGATGATGTAATCTAAGATGGAAGCTAGCTAACTTGTTAGGAGGAGGATGAAAATCCACACCCCTTTCGGTTTCTACACGTCATCGTACCGGAACGCTAAATCGCTTGGCGGTACGTCTTTGTCGGTAGAGTGGTGAGCCACGGCCGAAGCCTCCCACCAGCTAAAAATTAGTGTAAAATAAATTGAATAAAATGGTAATAATTTTTAAAGTAATTGATTACTTAGGATGTAATTGAGATTATTTCAAAAAAAAGATCGTTTGTAATAATAATAATAATATGTCTTTATTTCAGGCTAAAAAACCCATTTAAAATATACAAATACATAATAAATAAAAGTAATTAATTAATTAAGTAATAAGTCAACAGTAAAGAACCGAATAATATAAATTATTTGGTACGTACGTACATTATTAAACTATTTGGTACGTTACAACATTTCTCTAGGAGAGCAATCATTTTTATTTCCTGTTTCTGTCGCGATGCACGGTAAGCCAATACTTTAGGATAGGGTTTTCAGGGCACTCGGAGCATACGCTGAGGATTTCATTTCGAGAATTCCGGTTTCCGTAAATCTCGTAATGTCCTATTGGAAGATAGCTACTCTGTGCAGTTACCTAGCAACGGTTGCTAGGACACCCTCGATCGTTGGAAGCGACCTATGATTACCATCGCAATGGGAATTGTTGCGTCGTTTTAGAATATTTACTCTAATGTACGGGAGAACCGTTTTGGTGTAGTGGTTTTGGTCAAAAGGTCACGTGTTCTATTCTTGGTGGGGTTGTTATTTATTCAAACAATTATGAGCTTCTTGTTTAATTCAAATGAAGATATATATTATTATTTTTTTTTCAGTTTTCATAAACATTATATAAATTGTTTATTAGTTATTTAAAGGTTACATACATTTAGATACCAGTAGAGTGATTGGAACCATCCCATTTAGTTTACAGTATTACTACTGAAACTTGTGACGGACGGCTCCGCTCTTCCATAACTAGTAGAGATTTGAATCTATACGAATATTATAAACGACTGACGAGTTTGTTTGATTGAACGCGCTAATATCAAGTACTACTGGTCCGATTTAAATAAATCTTTCAATGATAGATAGCCCATTTATCGAGGAAGGCTATAGGCTATAATATTATCCGCATTCTTACGGGAACGGGAACCACGCGGGTGAAACCGCACGGCGTCAGTTAGTGACTAATATACAAGAGTGCAATTGTTGCTACTCGATCGGTCAGGCCATCGGCCATTATTAATTTTCTCTTATTTACTTCTTTATTTCTCCTTTTTTTATTTTTTAACAATGTCATTCATACAAAATATAATACAAAACACTAATAAAAATGTAAAAAAAATCCATCCTCCCGCTGCGAGACATTTGAGTGCCCAAGCAACTGGTGGTCAGGGCTCCAGAGTGCGGAATAATAATAATCTCTATTTAAGAAAAATACACATAAAAAATTAAACAATAGCCTTATTACTAAAAGTTACTACTAAGTATACAATACGCGCCGTCTCAAGAATCACTGTTCTGTATCCGACTCTTGATCCAACAGTTAAGTGAAAGCTTCTTAAGATGTTGGTCGAAACTTTTTCCTATAAGACCATTGACTGAAACAACTCGGGACAATAACACCATGTTGACTCAACATTCCACATGGCAGTAACCTCGTGAACAAGGTCCAAGTATTTTGATACTTTTTCCTTTTCAGCTTTAACCAAATTATCGTCATGTGGAACTGTAATATCAACAATTATTGCACAACGCACTGACCGATCGATTAGCACTATATCAGGTGTATTAGAAAAACCCTCGGTTTCCCCAAAGAGGTCACCGATTTGCAGCCAAGATACAGATGTTATTTGATCTACATCCGGCCTAGTAAGGGCCTTGTAGAATCGTCCATGCAACTCCTTGCTCTTCCATATTACCACACGATCTGAGTTACTAATTACTATAGGCGCACCAGTTGTCTTTGCCAAGGGATAACGGAGTACTATCATTATATATTATTATAGGTATAATTGAAATAGTAAATGGAAGGCTTAAAAGCTCAACGTAAGTTTCCACAGCATTGGACGCGACCGCTCACCCGGTAATGACTCATTAATGGTTAATTAACGAACGAGTGCACTTTCACGACAGAATGAATAAACATTTTGATGCTATATCACATATTATAAGTACCAGAGTGGTACTTAAAACTGCTGGCTAGCAAATAATATTGTATTGAAATTATTAAAAGCATATTGTATTGTATAACAGTAATAAATGTTTTTATTATTATTTTTAAAAGGCTCAGAGTCACACAGCGTTCGATGGAACGAGCTATGCTAGGCTTATCTTTGCGTGATCGAATCAGAGATGAGGAGATCCGCAGAAGAACCAACGACATAGTCGCGAAGCTAAGTGGCAATAGGCAGGGCGCATAGTTCGAAGAGCTGGAGTGGCGAGGGCGACCCCGCACTAGAAAGCGCAGTGTTGGTCGAACCCCCTACCAGGTGGGCTGACGACATGACGCGGGTTGCAGGGATTCGCTGGATGCAGGCGGCTGTTTGGAAGTCCCTACAAAAGGCTTATGTCCTGCAATGGACGCCCATCGGCTGTTAGGATGATGATTATTATAATTGTGTTGTTAGTTAGTCTTTATTCTAATGGACTAAGCAGATATAGTCAGATATTCCTCATTTAACGAAGTTTATTAGTGCTACATTCATGCTTCTATACTATTATGCAGTTTAAGGCGTTAGCTTAAGATTAGAATTAGAAACGACATTCACCCATCTGTTTACTGGATGAAATGTATTTTATATCAAACTAGCGGACGCCCGCGATACCGTCTGCCCTTAGACCTCTTTAATCCGGCACTATCGTAAAATCCGTTCTTAGTGGATACCTATTAACTTTAGACTACCTTCCAGCCAAATTTCATATTAGTATATATATACAAGCATATACATGTATGTATATACTAATATGAAATTTGGCAAAAAGAAAGAGGCGTGATAGCCCAGTGGATATGACCTCCGCCTCCGATTCCGGAGGGTGTGGGTTCGAATCCGGTCCGGGGCATGCACCTCCAACTTTTCAGTTGTGTGCATTTTAAGAAATCAAATATCACGTGTCTCAAACGGTGAAGTAAAACATCGTGAGGAAACCTGCATACCAGAGAATTTTCTTAATTCTCTGCGTGTGTGAAGTCTGCCAATCCGTATTGGGCCAGCGTGGTGGACTAAGGCCTAAGCCCTCTCATTCTGAGAGGAGACTCGAGCTCAGCAGTGAGCCAAATATGGGTTGATAACGATATACATGTGCTTTCAAAAACTTATACGCGCGTATAAAACGCTAGTCAGAAACTCTAATACTTTTTGAAATTCATAGTTTAGCTTGTATGACGTGGGAGTTCATTACAATAATTAGCATGTTAACAGAACTAATTAAGTTAAGATCTTAAAGTCACCTTGCAGTTTACTATGTACTAGCTCAGCGAACTTAGCTCGCAACAAAAGTGCTGTATTTTAATTATTCTAACACACGCCATCGTGACATTTTAAAATGATTGCCATAAGTATTTTACTACAGGTTTTAAAAAATGACCTGTAAATATCCTTTGAGAATAAACACGTTCACTTTTACACGATTGGTTGAAAAAGAGCGTTTTCTTTTCAGGTTTCATGTAATACATGTAATAATAAATTGTCTCTTTGGTGTAGTGGTTAGCCCAATAATAATTTTATACTATAGATCGGTTACGTCCCTACAAAATCACCACAAAAAGTGATCCGAATAATAGGCTTTTCTTTTTTCTTTAATTCCATTATTTATTTATGTATATATAGTTTTTCCACTTCCAGAACACACAACTCGACATTGTAGACGATATTTAGGTATTATTTGTTTAAATAACGTTCATTGTTGACCACAACACTAACATTGATATGTGGACATTTCCATTTGAGCGCCTCATTTTTCATGATCTAGTAACACATCTAACAGTATTTAACATCATTGGGCAATATGTCGAATGCTTTCCTTTATACCTACTAGGGAACCCGGTCAAACTTCGCTTTAACTTATTTGCGCTTCTTACCTACCTACCCTATCCCAAAGAGACAAAAAGTAGCCTGTGTCACTCTCCATCGTTTTAACTATCTCCACTTAAAAATCACGTAAATTCGTCGCTCCGTTTTGCTGTGAAAGATGGACAGACAGACAGACACACACACTTTCACATTTATTATTTTAAGTATGCTGTAAAAGGCTATTGTTTGGATCACTTTTTGCGGTAATTTTGTAGGGACGTAACCGATCTATGGTATAAAATTATCATTGATATTGCCTTTAAGAAAAATCTGACGGTACAACGTGCTATGAGACTAGTAGATGGATTATATACATACCAATCTACTCGTAAGTATATGCATCAATGCTAAATAAATAAATTAAAATCTTTTTTTTTCAAGGAATATTTGCCATATCTTTTTTTAAATATGACCAATATTCCCCTCCAACTAGTCAGGAAAGACTGTAGGGTACGACAATAGACCAACAGGGCGGGGATAGAACCACCACCCCTCGGTAATGAGTCCGACCGCTCACCGTTAAGGCTCTAATCACACTAATATTATAAAAGCGAAAGTTTGTGTGTGTAATTATGTTTGTTACACCTTTACGCTGCGGCTACTGAAGCGATTTGGCTGAAATTTGGAATGGAAATAGGTTTTACTCTGGATTAACACAAAGGTTTTTCATCCCGGAAAAATCCATGGTTCCTGCGGGATTTGTGAAAACCGAATTCCACACTAAATACGTCTGCTAGTATTTCATAAACTTCCCAACCCTATCTCTACAACTCTACTACGAATTCTACTAAATATATCTTGGAAGAATGTTAATCTCAAATGATATAAAGGACATTTGATAATGCAGTCTCCAATGTAGACATCCCTTAACGATGAGGGTCCTGAAAGTCTCTGAAATCTGAAATCCCAACCAGTATGGTCTGAACCACCGTCGAGAACGGATGTGTGCCGGTTTAAAGTTAATTTTACCCGCGCAAGTGTAAACTAAGTGATATTATTGTATTGGATTACTCGTTTATATTGTAAGTATTGCATTGTTAAGCCATGCTATTGTGTTTTGAATATTGAAATGTTATTTGGGGGGAAAATCGGTTTTGCTATGATATATTTTCATTGTCGTGTGTACAATAATTTTGCATGTTGATATGGTTCCACAGTAGGCTGTGTAGGTTTTTGGAGCGGCTAATTGGTATTTTATTGTGTTACTAGCTGAAAACCGTGGCTTCGTTCGCGTGACTTTTTTTTTCTTTATAAGTTAGTCATTCATACAATCTCACCTGATGGTTAGTGATGATGCAATCTTGTATGGAAGCGGGCTTACTTGTTAGAAGTAGGATGAAAATTTACACCCCTTTCGGTTTCTACACGACATCGTACCGGAATGCTGAATAGCTTGGCGGTACATCTTTGTCAGTAGGGTGGTAACTAGCCATGGCCCGAAGCCTTTCCAGCCTTTCGGATCTTTCTTCTCTACATCAGATTTAAATGAAAAGAAGCTGTGAGTTTGCTCCAGCTTTAGCTTTAAGTTGATCGAACCGCGAAACTACATAAATATAAATGACGCTTTTAAATACATAAACAGACAAAAATTTACTGCAAGTATTAATCTAGCCACTCACCATCCAATAAGCCCACATGCCTGCAGCGCTATCAGCATGATGTCATGCTGATAGCGCTGCAGGCTGCAGCTGTCGTTGATGACTCTCCCATGATATGCGGGCGACGGGGGGAAGACTGCGCGGGTGTAAAATCGTGCGTGCGGGGAAGTGAGGCGCATTTGCCATGGATTTTTCATTCATCGCTACACGCCCCCCGGCCCGTGCATACTATCAGAAGTGTTACGAACGAACTTGCCAAGCTATAGTCAGTATTTAGCAGTAAGAAGTCACCGCTAGACAGGCAATCTAGGTAACTATGTCGTTTAAAATCATTGATGTTCGTTCGTCACACTGTAACTCGAAAATGACGAAGGTTTTGATTTTTTTTCCATATGAATATGTTTTTCGTTTCGTTTTCTTAAAATAGGAAAACTTATAGCAAAAAGTGATTATATTTTTTATAAATATCGAAAGTTCATACATAATAAATGTGAACTTTTGGGGCTAAAACAGATTTTCACATATACAGGTGTCCCGCAAATAGCACGACATACTCTACAGGGTGATAGCCGACATCAAGGCCTACAAAAATAACGCAATATATTTAAGCCTATAACGCAATATATTTAAGCCTATAGCCAATATATTTAAGTTTTCAAGTTAAAAAAATTAGTAGAACTTTATGTCAGCTATCACCCTGTACAGTATGTTGTGCAAAGCCCTTCAGTCTCAAATAAGAGATTTTTTTTAATCGCTTAGCGGTACGTCTTTGCCGGTATGGTGATAACTAGACACGCCAAAGCCTCCCATCTGCCACCACGGAGGCCGTCAAAGTAAAATTAAAGTCAAAGTCAAAGTCAGAACCGGGTTTCCAGGTGGGCGAAGTCACAGGCGTCTATTAGTCAAAAATAAACTAGGCAGGTCGATGTCATTCAATTGACAAGTTTATTATATCACAGTTTTCGGAAACCATAAACGATAAACGTCAAACATGGTCGCGTGCTCTCTGCCCATAAATACGTAGAGGAGACTATCTCTGACCTTGATTACACATCGATTCTTGTGATATCGATTCCGTTTACGATTGTTTACGTCTTGATTGACTTGACTCCATTTTTATAGATTCTCGCTTTCTTTAATTGGTATTTTCTTGTTTCAAAAAAAACTTACAGTATTCATCATTATCAGTTTAATTCTTTAATACGGACTATAATGTTTTTACGTAAAGAAACTCTCTTTCTTCTGTACATCTTTGAAGCCTGGGTCACAGAACACATTAGGCGTTTTTTGTGATTTATCCAAGGCATTTGATTGTGTGCATCATGAAACATTGGTCAAGAAACTACATTACTACGGAATTGATGATAAATCCCTAAACTTGCTGAGTTCCTATTTGATGAATAGAATTCAGAAAGTAGATATCAATGGAAAGCAGTCTACCGGATCTGTTGTAAAAATTGGGGTTACCCAAGGATCTACTGGATCTACTGGATCATTATTCATGATTATCTACCTATATTCGGTTCACTGCAGCTCGAATCTCTTCTTAGAATGAGTGGGCTTAGGCCAATAGTCCACCACGCTGGCCCAATGCGGATTGGCAAACTTTACACACAGAGAGAATTAAGAAAATTCTCTGGTTTGCAGGTTTCCTTACGATGTTTTTCCTTCACCGTTTGAGACACGTGATAATTAATTTCTTAAAATGCACACAACTGAAAAGTTGCATGCCTCGGATCGGATTCGAACTCACACCCTTCGGAATCTGGGCTATCACGGCTCTCGGATCTTGGCTTCTGTACATTAGGTACATTTATTTATACCAGTGATGAGGCACCATTTGACAAAAACATACTATTCTTCAAGGTTGCCCTATGAGATTTTGGATCATGAGGTCCTGGGTTCGGCATATGAAAATCTGAGCTTTCCTTTCATTTAAGTCGTTAAAAAATCTGGATATATTGAGTTTTTTTTTCCGAAAAAAACTATCAATAGAAGCCTAGATTGGTGACTGGTTGGTGGGACATTGTAGCAGCGTGGTGGAAATAAACTCCAAGTATTCAGTGAAATATTCAAAATTAAAAAAAAAGATACTAAAATTTTGCAATATATTCCCACTTGTATGTACTGATTCTGTATTAAACTTGCTATATCGAAGCAGAGCCGACAGAGTTTAAGTTTCCCAATAGCAAACTTTGAGTCTGTGCTTCGCTCGTGTTGGTCTTCCTGAATATGTCCATCTTATTGCTACATTTAGATAAGGCTGTGTGATTATGTCTAGACCTATAATGTGTAGAATGTAGATAGTTTCTAATACGACCTCCTTTTTTTTTTTTTTTTAAATCTTTATTTAGAAGCTTTATCACAGGATGATAATGTCGCTCCGTAATTCTGCTAACAATTTTAGACTATAATTAACTAACTACACTATTTCTACAATACACAATTTAAATCCAAAATTAATCTAATTACTCTATGTTAAATAACAAAGTGCACAGCACCTTCGCCTGCTCATGGCGCGCTAGTAGCGTATTTTCTGGGCCGATTGAGGTTTTTTTTATTGGTACAGGTTTCGCTGGTGGGAGGCTTCGTCAATGGCTAGTTACCACCCTACCGGCACGTGTAGAAACCGAAAGGGGTGTGGATTTTCATCCTCCTCCTAACAAGTTAACCCGCTTCCATCTCACATTGCATTATAACTTACCATCAGGTGAGATTGGCGTCAAGGGCTAACTTGTAAAGAATTAAAACAAATGATAATTAAACAAGCGGACAAAAACTATGTTAAGTCATTTACGATTCTCTTGTAGCTGATAATAATTTAAACTTTTCTGTTTTCATATTTTTTTGTTGGAAATACACACCATTGTTCACCCATGGCGAGGTACCCATACCTTGGGGCCAAATAAGCATCAGTTCTTCAGTCACCTTCAGTGACGCATGGATCAATTTGTCAGACATAGAATTTAGTATCAGATAACCATGAAATCATCGTTCACCTTGCGCATTACGGATCTCTCTCAAGTCTCAACGCCAAAGCTCAGCGAAATTTTCAATACCATCTCAGAAATGACTACACTAAAGTTTTGCAATATATTTTATATTCTATGACAAGTTACCCCTTGACTACGATCTCACCTGATGTTAAGCGATGATGCAGACTAAGATAGAAGAGGCGCCGCTGTCTTAAAATAGGCGGGGGTCTTTGGGCACACAAGAAGTTGGGGCCTCTTTGGAAAGTAAAATTGCGAATTATACCTAAGTACTGGTTAATGATCTTATACTGGTTTTTTGGTTACGATTACGATAACAGTTTCTTTTGAGATTTCTGTTGAGCAAAGTCAGTTCTGTCATTCCTTTGGGGTCCCATGAGAATGGGGGCCCTGGGCACGGGCACAGTGTAGCTCTTCGTTCGTGTTGGTTCCTGAAAATGTAGTTGCTGCATATACGAATAGATAAGGTGACGCCTAGCAGTAACGTGTCGCGTAGCAGCGACGGTGATTGTGTTTATACATCCTGAAAGGATCCTTTAAACCCAATCCCAAGGTCCCAAGACCTAGGACCTGCGTGTTTTACGGCCTCCGTGGCGCAGTGGTAAGCGAAGTGGATTTACAAGACGGAGGTCCTGGGTTCGATCCCCAGCTGGGCCGATTGAGGTTTTCTTAATTGGTCCAGGTCTGGCTGGTGGGAGGCTTCGGCCGTGGCTAGTTACCACCCTATCGACAAAGACGTACCGCCAAGCGATTTAGCGTTCCGGTACGATGTCGTGTAAAAACCGAAAGGGGTGTGGATTTTCATCCTCCTCTTAACAAGTTAGCCCGCTTCCATCTTAGATTGCATCGTCACTTAGCATCAGGTGAGATTGCAGTCAAGGGCGAACTTGTAAAGAATAAAAAAAACCCTTATATTGTCGTAGAGGAAACACCTCGAGCAGGTCCTAGGACTTGTGACCTAGGGATTAGGTTTAAAGGATCCTTTCAGAATGCATAAACAATCAAGTGATTGTTTATGAATCTATGATTAAATTATGATCAATTTATGATCAAATACCGGACTCCCGCGACTTTGTCCGCGTGAAATTTAGTTTTTCGCAAATCCCTTGGAAACTATGAATTTTTCAGGGGTAAAAGTAGCCTATGTGTTAATCTAGAGTAAAATCTATTTCCATTCCAAATTTCAGCCAAATCGGTTAAGTAGTTGCGGCGTTAAAGAGTAACAAACATCCAAACACACATCCATACAAGCTTTCATTTCATTTCAATATTAGTAGGATTCTCACGGAAACGGGAACTACACGGGTAAAACAGTGGGGCGTCGACTAGTTTACTCGAAAACACTTTGCTATAGTAAGTAATGTTTATATGAACATATTTAGGTGAATATAATTAAGTTAATTATGTTATAGTGCTAAGCTAGCGAATTAAATTTCAAGTTAAGAAAATAAATAAATAAAATAACAAGCATTCAAATAAACATCCACCCATACAGAAATCTATACAAACTTTCGCGTTTATAATATTAGTAGGATAAATACTTACAACACAAAACATTGTTTCACAAAATCACCAACGCGACTGGCAGCATGACGGTGTCCACACTGCCTAACAAACAACTGAGCTCAAGTCATCAAATACCCTCTTATTTACACTAACACTGATACCTCCCCTCCACAATAACATGAATAATGAATGTTAATACCGCCCGTAATCTGGGAACTTTTAAGTTTTAACAGGTATATATTTTATATCAATTAAGAAAGATAAATAGATCCTTTTAGATAGATAGATAGACAGACGATTTCTATAGATAGGTAATTTTCATTTCCCCTCGTCGGCAAATGTATAAACAAGGACCTCGATCATTCAGATCTCGTTCCAATTGAGATACTCGTCACTTTGATGTACAAATTACTTGTCGCCATCATTCTAATGCTATTTGCCTTTGTCCCTTACAAACTTTGGACACACTTTTTATTCTTTTTATGAAATTTTTTAGAGAAATACATTTTTACTAATATTTATAAAGCGAAAATAGTTGATTGTTGTATGCATTGAATAGGCTCTGAAACTTTTTTTTTTATTTTAAAAGTTTTAGATTTGCCGATTTTAAAAATTCTTTCACCAATTGAAAGCTACATTATGAGCGACCTACACAGGCAACATTTCATCCCTGTCTTCTCACGGAAACGGGGTCTGCTAGTATTTATATAAGAAGTTTCCGATTTTAAATCGATGATATAAACACACATAGACAGCTAAAATCATAAACCTCCCTTCTAGCTTTGTCGTAGTCGGGTTAAAATTAAATAACACGTTTTCACTGTGACGTAGGCAGGTTAAAAATAGGACACATTCGAGCCATAATCCCAAGTTACAATAGAGAGCCGCCCATTGTCATTGACTCGATAAAACCTAGGATTGGCCGGTTCACGGTCCACTCGAAAATGTAGATAGGATTTTGAAATTCATACACCATAATTCCATTTTGATTTACAAAGAGGAGGTCCGCAATTCGTTGGAATAATTTAATTTTGTGTTAAGTTTTTCATTCGTTTCAGGAAAAAGATGAAGCGATATTTTCGATTTCGTCGGTGTTTGTCGACTACTTTATCGAAATAAATTTGACGGGCTCCGAGACTCTTTGCATGCGTAGTGGATTTACAAGACGAAAGTCCTGGGTTCGATCCCTGAATGGGCCGGGCTGGTGAGAGGATTCGGCCGTGGCTAGTTATCCTACCGGCAAAATCAAAAAAAGGCGTAGACGGATACAGGCTGCTGACGACCTCTTTTTTTATGCAAATAGGCTCGCGTTTGACCATGCTCTAACCTGATGGTAAGTGTTAATACAGTCCAAGATGGGACACGCTTGCCTAGAAGGTGCCTATTCACACTTTTGTGGCGTTATCAAATCTGTGGTTCCAACTGAAAATCAGCGCTACGTGTCCAAACTCAAATGGTCACGTAGCATTTTGCTGAGCTGGGACCATTTGCTGGGTTATGCCACACATCGCAGGGTATTGTCCTGGATGTGATGGTGTACTGGAGATATTGTGATGTGTGGCATAATTTCGAAATAAACGCATTTTTCTTTCTTTTTTTTGAAGATGCCCAAGTTATTCTGAAGAATAAGGAAACACAGACCTGGGAAGGGTATTCCAAACCTTAGCCGTGCGTATGAAAAAAGAAGACGCAAAGCGTTTTATACAGGTCCTAGGGACATCCTTTTTTACGCGGAATCATACCGGAACGCTAAATAAACTATTTGAATCAGCAAAACAGACAGTTACAAAGAAAGTTAATTAAACGTTAGTAAAAAAACAGTTGCATTTCGTGCAGGCTCGCGCGTTGTGGCCGGATATGTTGACGGTGACATGACATGGACAGTATGCTGGGGCCTCCACTCTATGAGACATCTTTTGTTTTGTGTCATACAATCCTACAATCACATTGCCTATGCCTATTTCCTTAATTCCCCTCATATTTTTGCGAATTTCCCCAAATTGGGGAAAGAAGATATCCAAATTCCCAACATCCATTTGTATAATAAAGGAAAACACCGAACAAGTGCAACTTGAGCTCGCGTGAAAAGCGTTCTGAAAGATGTTATCATTTCCAAATTCATCATCATCATCACCATTATCAGCCGATGGACATCCACTGCTGGTCATAGGCCTCTTGTATGGACATCTAGGGCTGGGCTATCACCTATCCATATTAGGATAGGTGATAGCCCAGTGGATATGACCTTTGACGCCGATTCGGAGGCTGTGGATTCGAATCTGGTCCGGGGCATGCACCTCAACTTTTCAGTTGTGTGCATTTTAAGAAATTAAATATCACGTGTCTCAAACGGTGAAGTTAAAACATCGTGAGAAAACCTGTATACCAGAGAATTTTCTTAATTCTCTGCGTGTGTGAAGTCTGCCTATCCGCATTGGGTCAGCATGGTGGACTATTGGCTTAACCCTTCTCATTTAAAATAGGTTTAGTGATGGTAGAAGAATCAAAATTTAGGGTTACTTTACTTCTACCCAACTCCTACTCTACCCCCTACCTTACTCTTCACATACACCTTCTCTTACCCTACTCCTTCCCTACCCTTACCCCTACTCTACCCCGTTTGCTTTACAGTAAAGAGTTTCATATAAAGAATACTCGAGTTAGTACGGCGCCGATCCCTTCCTGAGATGATATGATGTGTGTGCTAAGACCCTTGAAATAGGTATACCTGTTAATAAAGCCTTAAAAAATACACAGACAAAGTCACAGGCGGTTACTAGTCGCTAGTATAATAAATATTTATGCAAGTGCTAGAAAAAGTTCCTTACGGTAGGATGAACCGGACTATCTATGTTCTTTATCGAACAAACTACAATGGAAAGAGCTTTCATCCTTTCTTTGATTGTTAGAAGTCTCCCGCTCCACGGTAATATCGACTGTATTGCATAAGAATTTGAAGTGAAAATTGCTTGAACTTTATGTTCAGGGGATAAGTCGGCAAAATACGTTGTGATATAGTTCGGGAAAATATTCTGAACTTTGTGGTGCTATGATTTGTGTGATTTTAGCATTTTTATTTGTGTTCGATTGGGAAAAGCAAGCATTGGATTAGGTATAGCATGGCTGCATGGCTTTATTTTCTTCGTCTTAATGATCATTGGTCCAGTGTACGTGGTCTTGCATAACGAGGTTCTAGGTTCGAGCTAGGTTGAGCTATGAAGTTTTTCTTTCTTTTAAGAAATTCTTCTAAACCGTAATTAGAAAGTTAGCTACTTGCGCTGCGGCTACTGAAGCAATTTGGCTGAAATTTAGAATATAAATGGATTTTGATCTGGATTAACACATAGGACTACTACTACTTTTTAACTGGGAAAAATCCATGGTTTCCGCGGGATTTGTTAAAAACTGAATTTCTCGCAGGCGTTCGCTAGTTTTTGTGTGGCATGATTGATTTAATGTTTATTATAATAGGTTGATAATAAATACCAAAATAGGAAATAGAAAGCTGTAGCCTCAATACAGCCTAACTAAATTTTGTTAGTCGTCTCTATACTATCTAACCTGTAGTACTGAGTTTTATGAGTGAATTCGATACACTTAAATAATAAATGACCCCCGAACCAGGGGTTTACGAGTGTTGTTAAAAATGTACCTACCGCCTGCTCTCGACATGTTTCGGCATGCAAATTAAAATGCGTTCGCCTTTTCAGAATGTTTCTATAGAGTACAATAGGTTCGAACTAAACACACGGGAGCGAGTGTGGTTAAACATGGATGATTATTGTTTTAAAAGATGGTGTGATTGTAATATTCATGTCTGAAGCACAGAATAAAGATGATCCAGAATGAGTCTTTACAAGCAGCGTGGTGAAGCAGGCGAAACCCATAAAAAAACCTCACGCGTCTCCTTGACATCTGCATATACAAACTTCTTTTATACTTGGTATTTCAAAATTTCACACTAACAACAATTAAATTAATCATTTATTTAACTACCCGCTAATGATTGTTCTTGGTTTTTCTTCTCTTTTGTTTGTTAATTATTTTTGTTCTTAAATATTTTATTATGTAATAATAATAACCAGTGTACAGTAAAACCAACAGTGGTTTGTGTTGCACTATGGTTATGCTTAATTTAAATGTGTTTTTTGTAGAATAATAAATAAAATAAAATAAATAAACGTAAATGAATATAATAATCAATAATTACCAAAAAAAAATACTCCATCTTATGTATTTAGTTTTTGTGAACAGTTTTTAAAATATTTCTTGAATAATATTGAAAATTACTGATGCAACGCTTCGTGTCGTACTGACTTGAGAATGTATTCGTTTATGAATTTTGTATTTGGAGCGACTACGACACCAACGTGTTCCGTGGGCTCTATCTGCCTATTAGTATTTAATCTGTGGTCTGAAGTTACAACATGTTCACCAAGGAATAAGGATGTAACACCATAAATAAAAAAAACCTCAATAAAACATAACCCTACACAGCATTGCTTCGTTTCATCACCATAAAAAGACGTACGAATCAACAGAGTATAGAATTTCCTCACGAATATGCGATCATGTAAACATTTGGAAGGAGCAATAAATTTATATGGGGACAAAAACACCGTTTACGTTCATCCCCTTTCTATTTCTTGTACCCGTCTATTTATTACGTTTCTAAATCATATTACATAAAAGGTATTGACAATTTTTCCTTCTTATACGCGGCCTCCGTGGCGCAGTGGTATGCGCAGTGGATTTACAAGACGGAGTATAGTATGAAAACTATGTTTCGTTTTTATAGTTACGCAATGAAAATTTGTACATGGACTATCAATTTACTTTAACACGTTCACTGCGGTACGAGGTCAATTGACCTCGTACGTAGAAAAGGATTATGCGTCTCTAAGAGTTACGAGGTCGATAAACCTCGTTCTGCACCACAGAAAGTTTTAGTACGAGGTCAAAAAACCTCGTACCGCACCAGGGGAAAGTACAGGAAAATCAGTGCCGCAGCGAACGTGTTAATACATATCATCTTAGTAAAGTGGTATCGAAAATTCTATTCAAAAATGGGTTGGTTATAAAGTTTGAAAGAAATTTTTAATTCACGTTATATTTTTGAAAAAAAATTTTTTTTCTGCCTCGTGAAACTGTGGTGGTTAATTTGATTTGATAATATTTAAGTTCAGGATAAGTTGGCTTAAGTTCCGTATTCTATTCTTTCTCAATAAAAAAAAATCATAAAAAATTCTGAAAAAAAAATAATTAATTTCATTTAAGGCTGCGATTTGATAATAATTAAGATTATTATTAGGATAAGTTGGCTTAAGTTCCCTATTGTAATATTTCTCAGTAAAAAAAAACAAAAAAAATACAAAAAATATCTAAAAAAAAAAAATTATTTTTATGATCGCAGTAAAACGGTAACTTGTCGAAAAAAACCACTTCCTTTCGAAAACATTAGTACTAATAAAAGTTAATGTTGGAAAAGTTTTCGTATATTACCTTAGTTGTAGTCAAGTTACAGTTTGACCTACTTCGGTGATTCAGGCTAATTTACTTTAGACATTTTAGTGCTATTTTTGATACTTTTACGACACTCCTTATTAGATTACTTTTTAAAACTTTACAGAATCAGAATTTACAGAACAGAAGTTTAACTTCATTAAGTGTAAACAGTGTGCCTAGTGAGAGTTTTCAATCTGCCTAGAGGCAGAGGAAACACCTATGCACATCTTATGCAATTGCCCAGCTCTAATACATAAACGCAACCTCCACTTAGGGCATTACACAATGGATCCAGAGGAGGTGAAACACATCCCAGCCAAGAAACTGCTGCTGTACCTGGCAGCAACCAGTATTGGAGGGGATATCTAGTCAGTGGCGATCACAATAGATCGGTAACGGTCAACGTGATACAGGACCTCAAGAGATCTGCAGAGCCGCGACATCAAGAAGAAGAAGAAGAAGAAGAAGAGAGTTTTCAATATTTTCATACTGTTACTATCGCGTTAACGTAAACGCTCTCTGCAGGTCATCTCCTCCCGGACAAAAATCCAGGTGGGGGTACGGGCCTCGAGGCTACGCCTCCTTGCCCGGGTAAGGCGCGGGGGATCTTGTTCCCCCGGTCATGTTCTTCCAGCCCCTTTCGGGGCTGAGACCTTTCGGCCTAAGGGTAGTAGACGATGTTAGTCAAAGTGCCCCGCGCGGACTGCAATTACTCGCTATCCTGCGCTGGGGCAATGGCGTTAACGTAAACGCGAATTTATATGGAATTGAAGTACAGTAGTGCCATTAGATGGCGCTGTTTCATTTCCATAGGAATTCGCGTTTACGTTAACGCCATTGTCACAGTATCAAACTGCCACTCTGCTCTCTGGACAGAGAGAGGAGTGAATTGAGAGATAGAAAGGATATCTGTCAAGAGAATTAGGTAGTAATACATAGATTAGAGCCGTGATAGCCCAGTGGATATGACCTCTGCCTCCGATTTCGGAGGGTGTGGGTTCAAATCCGGTCCGGGGCATGCACCTCCAACTTTTCAGTTGTGTGCATTTTAAGAAATTAAATATCACGTGTCTTAAACGGTGAAGGAAAACGTCGTAAGCAAACCTGCACACCAGAGAATTTCTTTATTCTCTGCGTGTGTGAAGTCTGCCAATCCGCCTTGGGCCAGCGTGGTGGACTATTGGCCTAACCCCTCTCATTCTGAGAGGAGACTCGAGCTCAGCAGTGAGCTGTATATGGGTTGATCCAACAACAACATAAATTAGTAGTTCTCTTTTTCCTTTGAAACGAGAAAAAAAATATGTTGTAATAGTTTTTGAAAACGGAAGAGTTTTTCAAAATGTTTTTAATTAAAATCAGTTTTTCACAAATTTCACAGGAACTATGTTTTTCCCAAAACATAGTTTTAAAAGTCCCAGTAAAATCGGTTTAATACTGTCAGTTATAATTTTGACGGTCACAAATCATGACTTTTTCCAAACAAAAGCTATTTTTCCATCTTCTAATATTTAATGAATTCGACCCAATTTGTTCCAAAAACTTTGTTAAGTAACAATTTAGGTAAATCCCCACCTTTCAGTGCTATTTTCTTTAAGTTACGAGTAAGGTTAATTAATGAACGGAGTTTTCGGGAAAATGGTTTTCATTGTTAATTAAAGGATATATATTCTGTTGCGATTATTATGTCTCTCAATAAAGTAGGCTTATAATTGTTTCTCTCATTGTTTTTGCCTCGTAAGTCCAGTGGTAAGTGTAATAACTCATTGGGTCTTAGGTTCGCTTCCTGCATGTCTGGTCTGCATTAACGATATATTTCGTAAGGAAAAAGTATATTATTACTAGCGGACGCTCGCGACTTTGTCTGAGAGGAAATTAATGTAAACCTTTAACCCATATTTCACTACTTTAGGAGTTGAATTTTAAAAATTCTTAAATCACATTATATTTCTTATTATTTTGATGAACAAATTTTTGAAACTGTAACTCTAAAAATGAAGCACTTTCTATAAAATCAACCTCCTTTTCACCCCCTTCTATTTTTATTTTAGGGCCAAAAAGTATCTAAGTTTAGTTTACCTAAAAAAATGTTTTGCTCCCATTTACCATTATACCAAAATTCATCTTGATCGTTTCAGCCGTTTAGCCGTGAAAAAGCAACAGACAGACAGACAGACTTACTATCGCATGTATAATATTAGTCGACTAATAGCGGCGAAATTGAAAATATCGTTATTTCTTACGTCGTGATGGGATGAAAGTGCTATAGCTATATGTACGTAAAATATATCCGAGACAGTTTAACGTGCTTTTAGAGGCATGGAGATATACCACCAACAGTGGCGTGCACAAGGTATATAACTAGGGTATGTATTTATGTAAAAATCGCACAGCGCTCTCACAAAACCCCCGGTGAGCTCCCATTAAGGAATCTATGGCACTTATACTGTGTAATACAGTGTAAACTCTATAAAACGACACTAAAGGGACTGTTCATTTTATGGCGTTATAGAGAGTGGTCGTTATAAAAGAAGAAAAAATGCATGAGTAAACCTTTTTTGCCAATACACAGTGATTTTATTTTACTATTTGAAAGTTTGTGGGAAACTAAGAATAACTAAATAGTCACATCCTTAGAAATATGATGATGGTAAATACTGAGAGTTTAACAGTGGAATTCATAGACATTGTAGGGGCACCCAGGGTACCATTCCACCACCACCACCCAGGGGACACTGAGTGTCATATTCTGAAACAAATAGAGGTTAAATTCGACACTCAGCAGCTGAATTATCCCCTGGGGGTGTCCCTACAACGTCTATGAATTAAATATATATATTTATATTGTTAAACTTAAATATATATATCTATATTGTTAAACTCTAAGTTTCATTCCAGGCCAGTTTCTTCATGTAAAGCTAAAGTAACAATAAAAGTAGTAAGTAGTAAAGAAGACTTTATTTTTCAGTAAATAAGACCGTCACTTGATTTATGACGTTAATTTGACTGTTACTTGCGATGAAGAAACTGGCCGTAAGTCTATGGATTCCATCGTTAGTAGTACAGTACCTGATACCTACTACTAAGTCACCGTACTACCTTCAAACAGCGATCCATGCTAATGGCTCATAAACATAAATCAAACGGTCACAGACAGACACTAATTAATTAATGACAACAGTTGCGTGATTCGTGACACTTTGTAACGTTCTTCAATAATTATAACTATAGGTTATCTCGACGCAGTGCTTGTGGTTTCGTATCACTAGGACCTGGGTTAGGTTTCAGTAAAATAAATAACCGTAATAGCCCAGTGGATATGACTCTGCCTTTGATTCGGAGGGAGTAGGTTTGAATCCGGTCCCGGGTTTACCTCCAAATTTACAGTTGTGTGCATTTTAAGAAATTAAATAACACGTGTCTCAAACGGCTTTTTATTTTTATTTTATTATTCTGTACAAGTTAGCCCTTGACTACAATCTCACCTGATGGTAAATGATGATGCAATCTAACTGGTTAGGAGTAGGATGACAATCCACACCCCTTTCGGTTTCTACACGACATCGTACCGGAACGCTAAATCGCTTGGCGGTACTTCTTTGTCGGTAGGGTGGTAACTACCCACGGCCGAAGCCAGACCTGGACAAATTAAGAAAACCTCAATCAGCCCAGCCGGGGATCGAACCCAGGACCTCCGTCTTGTAAGTCCACTGCGCATACCACTGCGCCACGGAGGCCGTCAAATTCACGGTGAAGGAATTCTTAATTATCTAAGTGTTTTACACACTGCCAACCTGCATTGAGCCAGCGCGGTGGATAATTAGCCTAACCTTCTTATTCTAGGAGGAGACTCGTGCTTAACAGTGAGCTGAATATGGGTTGTCAATGATGGACAAACAGCGTGGTCAGAGTAAAAAGAAATATATGTGGCGCGGTTGACCACAATGCAGTGGCCCAACACACACACACAGTTCTCTGTGTGTGTGGCAGACGTCACACACGCAGAGAATTAAAAAAATTCTCAGTACCTATGCAGGTTTCCTCATGATGTTTTTCCTTCACTCTTCACTATTTGATTTTTTTTAAATGCACATAACTGGAAAGTTGGATGTGCATGCCCCAGACCGGATTGGAACCTACACCCTCCGGAATCGGAGGCAGAGGTCATCCACTAGCACGTATAGCTTGGCAACTTCGTTCGTAACACTCCCGATGTTTCGCTCGGGCCGGGGGGCGTTTAGCGATGTATGAAAAACCCACGACTGATGCACGTCACTTTCCCGCACGCACAATTTCACAACGTCTTTCCCCCTGTCACCCGCACATCATGGGAGTTATCAACAAACTTGCCAGACTAGTAGTAGTTAATCCAAAAGAGTAGTCGCTACTTCCTTTGTCAAGTTTATACATTTTAACAATTCACAAGAAGTATAAACTTTAAATTGCTTAAAGTTTGAGAGCCGCTGATGTTGGAGGCGTGTGATTGTTGTGAAAACTTTGAGAATATTAAAAACAAACGTTTTGTAAACTTGAACAGTGTAAGTTTCAGTTAGCAAGTTGCCCGGGGATACCAACTTATCGTTATATTTTGATTTGAAAATACTTCTTTAAAACTTACTACACATGAGTATTTGAACTGAGTTTATAAAGTTACACTATTAATATATTTTGAGTCACTAGCGGTATTTTTGAAACAGGGTTTCGGCTGTAAATAAAAACGAACGGTACTTTTTTTAAGACTTAGCAAAGGGTTTTATGGCAGAAAAGTGCTCAACATTTTATGAATAAAATTAACTTTGTGAGGTTAACTATAATAAAGAAAAACATTTAATTCTTTCTTTTTATTAATTTTGACTATCTGTATCTGTAACAGAAACACAAAAATATTAATTTACTTTAGCTAGTAATACTGGCTGTATTTGGTGCATTTGCCGAAAAAAAAACGAGCGTACTTCGCTATGCAAAAATGACAATGATATGCTAAGATGACACCAGAATGTAAATACTTAAGACATGGCTGTACGATATAATATCTTTGCCTTTTCCATACGGGAAAAAAAAGAAAAAAAAAATTAAGATTACATCAAAATGTCATCATATGGAAAACAGAAAAATCAACAAATTCATTTTCAGAAAATGTGTTCAAAGTGTGTTTCCTCGCAAAAGTGTTATAAAACGTCGTATGACATACGTGCGCTTTGATAATTACAGCCTTTGCTTCCTTACTATAGCTTTCGCCAAGGCTCGAGCTTGCAATATCGCCTCGGCTATAATTTTCAAATTACAGCACTTATATCATAATGTACTATTAATTAAAGGTAGCCACATTATGCACAAAGTATAGGTCGTAATAACAATTAAAATTAATAGTTGAAAAAAATTAAAATTGAGTTACGTAAATTTTATGAAGAAAAATATGGAAACAGAGAGAAATAAATTAACGTTTTTACAGATGTAGGTTTTTTTATAATGGACATGATATTATACCATTTTAGAATCCTCACAAAAAGTTTTTGAATTTGATACCCATATTGTAATTGCACTTCGAGTCTATAGCGTCTCACAGTCGTCTTGTTATTTTTTTTGTTTCACCTATCTAAAAACACTTGGGTTATTGAGACAAATGTAACGATATCCTAATTACGTAAATCCGTTCAGCGGTTTGGAAGATATGAGGTAATAAATCAAATCAAAAATCATTTATTTCAAGTAGGCTCAGTTTACAAGTACTTTTGACACGTCAGTTGACTATTTGTGAAGATTCTACCGCCGGTTCGGAAGGCAGGTTCTGCTGAGAAGAAACCGGCAAGAAACTCAACAACATAACATTTAAAAAATCATACAGTATTATAATTTACAATTTATGATAACATTACAATTTCTTATAGTTTTACTTTTTGTGTGAAGGTCGAAGCTGATCCAATGGCCTCCAAGCGCTTTTATATTTTATAAAGAATATTACATACATACATACATACAAGATACGCGCGAAAAACATAACCCTTCTTGCAGTCGGGTAAAAATTGGCATAATAAAATAATTTTATACATTTACATTTTGACCCTGAATAAAAAATATGTAAAATAGGTATTCTAAACTAAGGTTACATAGTCATAACGGTTGGTATATCGATCAAACAGTTCCCTCTTCGTGCATGACCTTTCCGTTCATAGTAATGTACATTACCTGACTTTAATTATACCTATTTTTAACTTAGGTAACAATGAGATGACGTCACCGAAATATGGAAAGAGCTTTTGGCGACCCCTCTGGGATTAGTCACGTTCCATGGCCACAAAACTAGCGGTAATGTGGGTCAAAACGGGACGTCCCGATTATTAAATCGAAATTAAATGTCGCGCTTTTCGAGAATAACTCGACTGTGTTATTTCTAATTTTATATTTTTTTTAGAAGACGAATAATACTAACTAACTATTTAACGATAGTGAAATCTATCTAATGTTACGTAAACGTAATTTGAACTCAAATAAAAAGATATACAGGGTGCTCGGAAGTATTTTCCATAACTCTAGGGTTATAATCTTTAAGGAATAATATATATTCTTTAATAATTGTGTTCTAAAATGAATGTTTTCGGAGTAAATATTATTTCTTTTGTAAATAGATCTTAAAATGTGTCCCATATACGGAATGACGTAGCGAAACTTATTCATTGATAAATATCACAAAATAGCTAACTAGTGAAGTACGGAGTGCCAGTTGCAACTATTTCGTCGCTTTCGTCAAAAATGTAGTCTAGTACTGTCATCGTCATCTTAAGTTGTCATTGAATAAAAAAAAATATCTTATCATTTTATATAAAGGCATGTGTTACATGGATAGTCAGAATTATTCGAATTACTTTGTATGAAAACATAAAAAGTTTATGTTTTAGTTAAAAAAATAGTTACGCAGTTCGGCTCCTATAAGTGGACTCGTCAACACCTTGAAGTTATATGAAATACTCCCTAGCACCCTGTATATTGAAAAACATTTGAATCTATACGTTTTTTACGATGTTTCGGTTAAGTAGTCGAGACGTGAAAGAGTAACAAACATTCATATCATTAAAATCATCAGTTCTCACAAATCTCGGGAAACCATGGATTTTTTCGGGATAAAAAGTAGCCTATGTGTTAATTCAGAGTAAAATCCATTTCCATTCCAAATTTTGGCCAAATCGCTTCAGTAGTAGCGGCGTTAAAGAGTAACATATTATGTAGGATAATAGCAGAATAAAACCCCAGGCCTTCGGTGTCGAGTTACCCCTAAATCGGGATGTAGAGGTGTAAATTCTCTCCTAATATATTATGTCTTCAAAACAAAATGACCACTTTGTATCGTAATTAAAATGTAAGAGTTTTAATTTTTTGTATATTTAACGAAAATTTTCGGGACACCTGTAATTACAAAGGCTTGTTTGAACTTTGAACATTAACACTCAAACCCGACCTTCACAAAAAAGGTTCCTTTTTGTTACGAATTAAAACCTTTAAATTTTTAAAGCGAAAACCATTGGTTCTTTAACAAATGTTTCGTGTTTACATTAAAAGAACCCTTTGTGAAATTTAATGGCTGCTAACTAAGACGATTTTACAGGGACTTGCCAAAGTTATAAGATCAACGATCTAAAGTATTTATACAAAATGTTTCTATAGAATCGATAGTACATTGTTGCAATCGTTTTTGTCGTGTAAAAAATGCCGATTTGTGTAGTTGAATGCCATAAAAAATTATCAGCAACTTCTATTTCACTAAAAGATTGAAGTTACAATAAACACAATATGTAAAAAGAATCGATTCTTCAGCCGGAACAGCAAAATATCGATTAAGTAATCGAATAAACTGTGTAACGAGTCAAAGTGACGTTTTTTTTTTAAATTCTTTACAAGTTAGGCCTTAACCACAATCTCACCTGATGGTGGTGGTCACCTCAAGTGATGATGTAATCTAAGATAGTAGCGGGCTAACTTGTTAGGAGTAGGATGAAAATCCACACCCCTTTTGGTATCCACACGGCATCGTACCGGAACGCTAAATCTAGTCTAATCTAAAGTAGGGTGGTAACTAGCCACGGCCGAAGCCTCCCACCAGCCAGACATAGACCAATTAAAAAAACCTCAATCGGCCCAGCCGGGGATCGAAGCCAGGACCTCCATCTTGTAAATCCACCGTGCATACCACTGCGCCAAGGCCGCCGTAAAAGGAGGACGTGTTTGTTAGTCTGTGTAAAAAGTACACGTGTCTGTATTGCGAATCGAATTTATAGCTGTGTGTAATGTAAAGACACAATATATTTTTGTTGTTAAAAATTTTGTTGTACAAGTCCATAGTTTTAAATTAATTTGGTCTGAGGCTGTTAATGTTACGAAAAGCCACATCTCGGGTCAACGACCTAGACAGGGGGATATAAATCCGGTCAACCGGTTTGGCAATCCCGGATAACCGCAGACTCTAGCCAAGACATTTATTAATTTTATTTCATTTTTAACTTGTTATAAATTATTCGCCGATGCCCGCGACTTTGTCCGCGAGAAAATCGTTGACTTTCATTGTATGTGATATTATCTTTAGAAGATAATACTGGTCCTACTATTCTACTAATACCTATTATAAACGCAAAAGTTTGTATGGATGTTTGTTACTCTTTATCGCCACTACTACTGCAGTGATTTGGCTGTTATTTGGAATGGAAATAGATTTTACTCAGGATTAACGCATAGACTACTTTTCATCGCGGAAAAATCCATGTTTCCCGCGGGATTTGTGAAAAATTTAATTCCACGTGCGCGAAGTCTCGGGCACGTGGAATTAAATTTTTCACAAATAGATAGAAACAAAAACTACTCGATGGATTTTAACGAAACTTGGTACAATTATTCTTCATACTCCTGGGCAGGTTATAGTATACTTTTCATTACGCTATGATTAATAGGAGCAGAGCAGTGAAGGGAAATGTTGGGAAAACGGGAGAAGTTACTCAATTTTTTAAGCTTCCGTGACGTGGTATGTTCGTTATAGAAACAAAAACTACTTGACTGATTTTAACAAAACTTGGTACACTTATTTTTCAAACTACTGGGCAGATTATAGTATACGTTTCATCACGCTACAATCAATAAAAGCAGAGCAGTGAAGGGAAATGTTGAGAAAACGGGAGAAGTTACTCCATTTTTTAAGCTTCCGTCGCCGTCGCGTGGTAGGGTAGGGTTAGGGTAGGGGTTTGGTAGGGGTATGGTAGGGGTAGGATAAACGTAGGGTAGGGTAGGGAAGGGGTAGGGTCGAGGTAGGGTAGGGGTAAGGTAGGGGTAGGATCGAGGTAGGGTAGGGTTAAGGCAGGGGTAGGGTAGGGTTGGGTAGGGTAGGGGTAGTAGTAGGGTTTCACGCGGACGAAGTCGCGGGCGTCCGCTAGTATAATATAATTTTATTATTCCTATAATTCTTAGTATTCATTTATTTTAATTTAAGTTATTTTGTGTTGATCATATTAGAAAATAGTAAAGAAAACATATGTTTGCAATCCTCGTATGTGTAACTAAGTGGACTTCATTGTTTTTTGTTCTTTGTTGAGCAGCAAGCATTTTAGCTTTATGTTGCTGTTTTTATGTTTTGTAGTTTTATTTGATGATAAATTTATTATCGTTGTGCATAGAGAAAGGCAGCCGTGATAGCCCAGTGGATATGACCTCTGCCTCCGAGTCCGGAGGGTGTGGGTTCGAATCTGGTCCGGGGCTTGCACCTCCGACTTTTCAGTTGTGTGCATTTAAAAAAATAATTCTCTAATAATTCTATAATAATAATTCTCTAATAATTCTAGTAATAATTACTAATTCTAATAATTCTCTAATAATTCTAGTCTCAAACGGTGAAGGAAAAACATCGTGAGGAAACCTGCATACTAGAGAATTTTCTCAGTTCTCTGCGTATGTGAAGTGAAATAGGAAAACTGAAATGTGAAGCCTATGCGCATTTGACCACAGTGTTGGACTAAAGCCTAACCCCTCTCATTCTGAGAGGAGACTCGTACTCAACAGTGAGCCGAATATGGGTTATCAATGATCATAGTAGATGAACTACGTTTAATACGGATATTCTCGAGGGTACGATGAAACCGCAAGGCAAAGATAGTAATCAGAGCGCCTAGTGGCAGTTTAATACTTATACTATCGCGTTAACGTAAACGATTCCATATAAATTCGCGTTTACGTCAACGCGATAGTAACAGTATGAAAATATTAAAAACTCCCACTAGACACTCAGCTAAACAAAAATACCGTCTAGTATTCAGTCTGTGCGTCCCATACATGCTGCCAATCGTCGCGGGATCGATTCCCGCCGCGGCGAATGTGTATGAAATAAAAACATAGACATGTCTGCCTCCGCGCTTCCGGCGAACGGAATTAAAGTAAGAACGATTTCTTTGTACAAAGGACGTTGAGAAAATGTTCATAAGCCGCGCATTCACTCGCACACAAAAATGTTTAATTTTTGACGTGACAACGTCTTATTCGATGGCCCCGGCTGTACACTCGAAAAAAGATGACGTCATGCGTCGTTCCCGCACTCTAGGATTGTCGACTGTTTTTACAAGAAATAAAGTATATTCTGTATAATAAGATTACGAAACAGTGTTTTAGAAATATTTTAGAAAAACGAACATTTTCTTTTGAAAAATGCAACCATTCCATCAGTATTTTCTTATGATGTTGTCACTTTCAACTATCGTCAGTAAACCGACTTTACAGACAAGAGATTTTTTTTGCTACGAAATTTTCATTATACTACGAAAGCCTGTAGCCAATTGGCACGTCGATTCTCTTTCTACAAATGTTAACGCTTTAAAGACTAGATAATGAATCATCAGATCGATAGCTTGATCACGTGACCTGTCGAAAACGAATTTCATTCGCATATTTTTTTTAATTTACGAAGCGTTTGCAATCGAAAGTTTTTGCAATTGAAAGAAACCTAGGGAAATGACCTTTTAGTTTTTAATAATAATTCTTTCATTTTAATAATTTTGACAATAAATATCAACCATTTATCGGTAACAGAAACACGTAAAAATTTATTTACTTTACTATTAATACTGCCTGTTTTTGGTGCATTTGCCTAAAAAAACTTCCTTACTATAGCTCTCGCAATTGGCTCGAGCTGTAATTTTCTGTTACAAATGTGTATTTTTTTTACGAAATGTTTTATAAAATGTGGAAATATACTTAACGTAATGATTTGACAAGCTTAAAAACTCTCCTCGTGACAGAAAAATAAAAAATGAAACAATTTTTAACGATACGCTATATAAAATTTCGTTAAAAAATGTTGTATGTGGTATCATAACGAATACGCGGCTTAAGTTGCAATACAAATTTAAACTACTACAAGAGAAGCTTGGATTGCATTAAAATTTATACTGGGAGACACTGTCTTTGTGATTTTTAGACAAGCTCAAATAATACAGAACTTGTAGTGAGAAGATTGTGTATTTAAGTGCTATTACTATTTTTAGTTTGTCTGGGTGGTTTTAGAACATTTCTGACTTTTCCTTAGATACCACGTACTTTTCTGCGTCTAATATTTTGCAATAACCTGCAACAAATAGAGTTTTGAAAATTCAAACCAGAAAACGACTAAAAATGCGATTATAGCTAGTTTATAATGAAAATTTGATACGACAAAATAACCAAGATTTATTAAATAAAAGAGGTTACATAATCAAATTATACTTATTTCCATGAAATTAAATACTTTGGAAATTGTACCTTCCGATTATCATCATCAGCCTTTTTTGAAGGCCTTTCATGGCGCAGTGGTATGTGCAGTGGATTTACAAGACGGAGGTCCTGGGATCGGTCCCCGGCTGTGTCGATTAAGGTTTTTTTTAATTGGTCCAGGTCTGGCTGGCAGAAGGCTTCGGCCGTGGCTAATTACCACCCTACCGGCAAAGACGTACCGCCAAACGATTTAGCGTTCCGGTACGATGTCGTGTGGACACCGAAATGGGTGTGGATTTTCATCCTATTCCTAACAAGTTAGCCCGTTTCCATCCAAGATTGCATCATCACTTACCATCAGGTGAGATTGTGGTCAAGTGCTAACTTGTAAAGAATAAAAAAGAGCTTCTTTTAAAGGACCAATACACGACCAAGCTTCCTTATATTTATACAGCCTAAAACCACCACGCTGTTATAATGCAGTTTGGCGAACTCTGGGCAGAGAATTCATACTGAAAAATTCTCAGAAGAAATAAAAGCTCAGTATGTTAGCTTGAACTCATGATCTTGTAATCTGGAGCCATGACCCATTATATCAACAAAGCAATTTAATAAAATATAGTACATATAATATATGAAAATCAATAGGTACTTACAGGTTTCGAACCCAGGACTCTATCTGAAGCCATGTGGGCTAAGCATCATATATATATCATATCATATATCATATATCAACAAAGCATTTTAAAAAAACTATACCTATTGTATGAAAATCAATACTTGAAAATTTTAGTCTCTTTTTAGGGTTCCGAATGTACGTATTACATAAACGGAACCCTTATTTGAAATGATTACAAAGGAAGTATTGTAACACGTTTTTTCAGCTCACAGGCAAATTTCAGGCTCTCCCGTTTCAATGGGGCGGCTTTAATTGCCAAAGTTTTGAGCCCTTTTGAGCCCTTTAATACGGGCTTCAAGTTTCAGTCGCTGTTGGTGGCATTTTTTGTTCCATTTTCAATGGGCTTACATTTTAGATATAACCATTGATCCGTTTGTCTGCATATTGGTTATGTAACAGATTATTAGTTCGAATTGGGGTTCTATTCCCAAATTGGGTAAAAGTAAACTTGAGTATTTTTGTACTTCTAATATTAATATATCTATACATAATTAATTAACTAGCCGTGATAGCCCAGTGGATATGACCTTTGCCACTGATTCCGGACGGGTGTGGGTTCGAATCCGATCCGGGGCATGCACCTTCAACTTTTCAGTTGTGTGCATTTTAAGATGTTGGTGAAAAACGGTGAAGGAAAAACATTGTGAGGAAACCTGCATACCAGAGAATTTGCGTGTGTAAAGTCTTCCAATCCGCATTGGGCCAGCGTGGTAGACTATTGGCCTAACCCCTCTCATTCTGAGAGGAGACTCGTACTCAACAGTGAGCCGAATATGAGTTGATAATGATGAATGAAAGATGATAATCATTTAACATCAGATAAAATGTGAATGTTAATTTCATCATTTTGTTGCAGGTGAAATTGACCCTAAACAACCAAGCATGTTATAGTGCCAAGAGACGTACACCCGTAGTGAAGTTTAGTACTTTTATACATAACTTAAATTTTCATAAGAATAGACATTAAGGATCAAAATGGGTTGCAACACCAGTTCGGAGGCGAAGACACAGCCAGAAGAGAAAGAACCACAAGAAACTAACCAGACTAATACAGGTGAGTCTATTGGAATTTGTTTTAGCTTAACCCTAAAGTTTCTAGCTGGTGGGAGGTTTTATTTAGTTAACACCCTACCGACAAAGACGTGCCGCCAAGCGATTTAGCGTTCCAGTAACGACGTTGTGTAGAAACCGAAAGTTGTGTGGATTTTCTTCCTCCTTCTAACAAGTTAGCCCGCTTCTATCATCATCACTTACCATCAGGTGAGATTGTAGTCAAGGGCTATCTTGTAAAGAATAAAAAAACCCTTGATTGGAGATACGGGCATTCGTTAAGCCGCGGACAGATGGACGGATGGACAGACTGACATGGTGAAACTATAAGGGTTCCTTGTGGACTACGGAACCCTAAAAAGGTTCAGTAAGTAAGTAAAGAATCACATAATTGTCAGAGTATAAGGGGTTTCACATCAGAAGCGGTTGTCTGCAAACACAATTATTGAATGAAAGTCTGTCAGGTTTAACAATTCCCACTAAGAATGTTAGCAATAGGCCGAATGTTATCGCCGCATTTGCCGCTTTTAAATTTACATGTTGTTAATAAATAGTGTAGGAAATAGTAGTCTGTGACAGATATGACGTCGCTCGATCTCGTGTTGGTTTCAGTGTGCTCGAGGCGTTCGAGCCGTCCACATCTCTTGTTGTGTAATTCTTTATGGGTTACTTAGGATAGGCGGGGAGAGTGACTTGAGTGGAAAAGGGGAGTGTTTGATATCAGTAAAAGGCACCTTTAACCCTAGACACATCGTTCACAACTACGTGACTCCGCTCAAAGTCATTCTCTGCCATTCTAGGGTCTTATTTTGGTTACAGTTTGATTTGTTAATTAAGTTGTCCAGACAAGTGTTGTAAATCATAACCTTTGTTCGACATTAGTTTTCTTACATTTATAATCACATTTGAGTCCACTAAAATAATTTAACTCTTTATAATTCAAAAATTCAAAATTCAAAATATTTTTTTGCCAGAGTGCTGTAATGTACATAAGTTAATTGGTGTGGTGTGGCTCAATCATAATCTGCCTAATGCATGCAATAATTACAATAAATAAATTAAAAATAATAATAATGTTACATTTTTTGGAGTTTACTCCTTACGATTCGATTTTTATATATAGCCCCCGGTATGAAAAAAATATGGGCAGTAAAATTCGATGAACGAATTACAGCGTTAGTTACGTTTTTGTGCGCAACCTACTCTGCGCACCTTTCATCGTACGCCGCTGCTCCTCGGTTGCGCACCTTTAACTTACAGGCGTAAGTATTGAAACGTACATAGAGTATGCTTCGGAGCAACATACTTAGACAGTCAATCTTAAAGAGTAAACTCCATTCGTGCCTCGGAGCTGACACACACTTTTTTTATCGCGTAATATCCCTTATCCATTAGTATTTTGGAAATTCTTTACCACGCTCGAGTAACTGCAAAAATCCCTCTTCGGCTCCTGTACTATAAGTATATATTGAAGGTCATATCAGTAAAAAGGACGGGCGTATTTGAGACGAAGAAAATTTGATTATCATCCGTTGACGCAGCAAAATGATCCGCTCGCCGTACCAAACATTGAGGGGCTATCGATCCGAGATACTGCCGAATTATGTGCAGACAAAGATCGAAAGAAGTCTCATTTGTCTAGCGGTTGACCTGTTACGGAGCTTGAGGTCAGAAAACAACAGTGGTAATTATTCAAAGGCGTTCTAATATCATCATCATCATCATATCAGCCGATGGACGTCCACTGCAGGACATAGGCCTTTTGTAAGGACTTCCAAACATCACGATACTGAGCCACCTGCATCCAGCGAATCCCTGCGACTCCCTTGATGTCGTCAGTCCACCTAGTGGGGGGTCGGCTAACACTGCGCTTACTAGTGCGGGGTCGCCATTCCAGCACTTTGGGACCCCAACGTCCATCGGCTCTTCGAACTATGTGCCCCGCCCATTGCCACTTCGGCTTCGCAACTCGTTGAGCTATGTCGGTGACTTTGGTTCTTCTGCGGATCTCCTCATTTCTGATTCGATCACGCAGAGATACTCCTAACATAGCTCGTTCCATCGCCCGCTATGTGACTCTGAGCCTTTTTATGAGTTATATAACGGAATAAGGCTAAATTTCACTTCTGAGTATCGGAGAATCATTTTTTAATTAATATTATTTTAGCAGACTCAAAGGTGATTACAAAAATAAGAAAACGAATGTCGAACAAAGGTTGATGATTCACAACATTTGTCAGGACAACTTAATTAACAAATCAAACTGTAAACAAAATAAGACCCTAGAATGGCAGAGAATGACCTTGAGTGAAGTCACGCACTTGTGAACGTTGTGTGTAGGGTTAAAGGATTCTTTGACTGTTAACAAACACTCCCCTTTTCCACTCAAGTCACTCTCCCCGCCTATGCCAACTAACCCATAAAGAATCACACAATAAGAGATGTGGACGGCTCGAACGCCACGAGCACACTGAAGCCGTCCGTACTGAAAGCCGTTGCAACGCGGCGATAACATTCAAAAGCGTTCTAGGTAATATATATAACGGAGAAAGACTAAATCTCACTTCTGACTATCGGAGAATCATTTTATAATTAATATTATACGAGAATTTTGTAATAACCAAAATTACTAGGTACTACTACTACTAAAACTAAAATTTTCTCGTATCTTTCTGTGATGTATTCGCACGAATACTCATTACAAGTCAATGCTCAAGTTTATCAGCAACTATACCAGGTTTTTTTTTTATTCTTTACAACTTCGCCCTTGACTACAATCTCACCTGATGGTAAGTGATAATGCAACCTAAGATGGAATCGGGCTAACTTGTTAGGAGGAGGATGAAATGCACACCCCTTTCGGTTTCTACACGACGTCGTACCGGATCGCTAAATCGCTTGGCGGCACGTCTTTGTCGGTAGGGTGGTAACTAGCCTGAAGAAATCCTCAATCGGTCCAGCCGGGGATCGAACCCAGGATCTTCGTCTTGTAAGTCCACTGCGCATACCAGGCCAGGTCGCCAGGTTACCCAAGTTGACCATTGGAACAGAAAAATTGGCTGATCAGATCATATTACTAAAATTATTTGTTTTTGATACGTATTATCCAGGTTACAAAAATATTTGTTCGCAGATATTATTAATGTCCTCACAAATGCCGACAGAAAGCTGAGCACGATCTAACAGTATATTATCACAGAGAAAAACATTTTACGCAAATCGAATGAATTGTGCTATAAATAGTATAAGAAGGTTCGTAATTCTCGACGATTTCGGGAGAAATACTTGTTTTTGTTACTTAAGTATTATGTAAGACTATTTTGACTACATATCTGGCTTAGATAGGATTGGTTGCAAAAAACTAAGACGGTTTTCCGTTCGATTTGTATCGTATTCGAATGTAATTTTTAATTTTTCAACTAGGTAGGTATGTCATTTACAACCCATATTCGGCTCACTGTAGAGCACAAGTCTCCTCTTAAAATGAGACGGGTTAGGCTAATAATCCACCATACTGGCCCAATGCGAGTTAAAATGTCTTTCTCACATGATTTTCATCACGATGTTTTGGTGTAATAGTCGCTATTAAAGTATATAATATATAATATTATAAAGCTGAAGAGTTTGTTTGTTTGTTTGAACGCGTTAATATCAGGAACTATTGGTCTTATTTGAAAAATTATATCATTATTAGATAGTCCATTTATCGAGAAAGGCTGTATATTTTCCCCATATTCCTACGGGAACGGGAACCACGCGATATCGTCTAGAAGAGTTAATAAAATCCTAAATAAAAGTTTTATATTTCATTAAACAACACAGGAGTCAAACCGATACGATATATTGATATTTATAGTATACAATATTATACTATACATATCGTTAGATATAGTATAGCAACTAACAACAAAAAGGCAAGGGCAGCTAAAAAGGAATAGCATCTTATAAGCCTATTTTATCGGTTAATTTATAGCATTACGCCTCGGTCTTGATATAAGTTTTGGTAGTACTTTCGGCAGACTGATTTATTTTACTGTGGTTCCCAAAGTTGTTTTTATGTTTTCGCAGATTGAAACTTTGGGATGTGTTTGTTGTTTTTACGATTGGTATTAGGGTCAAGGTGAAATGTCTAATCTTACCTTATTCTCTATCTGTAAGCTAGCTTCTTATAACTGGACTTATAAATTATGTTTAATAAATTTTTTTTTCTTCAACAACTCTAGACTGCTTTTTCATCTGATATAACGACTGACTTATTTAAATAAAAAATAGGTTTTAAAAAACATAAAAATAATTTAAAATATTTAAATAAATAAAATGTTGTTTATTTTTTTGGTTGTTCGTGTAAAAACAATTTGGTTAAACTAAACGAAGCGCCATCTACACAAGATAGGTTACAATTCGTGAAGGTTTACTTGCTGGCTCACGTCAAGCGGAGTTCCTGAAAACTGAAACCATAGTACCCAGCAGCGTTAATAGATGGCGCTAAACGATTTATATTGAAAAATATATTCTTACCTACAGTTGATATATTTATATAAGCATTTGAAAACACTTTCATTTGATAATGTTTATTTCTCAGCATTGTCATTAATAATAATTAAAATATCTTACTTTTGTATTTGTATTACAAAAATAGGATATTTTTAATTATTATTAATGACAATGAACTAGGTACTCGTGAACCTTATTAGTAAAAATTTATTGATCGAGTGAATCTCGCAATTTTTTTTTTTGTTTTTTTTTGGTTCAATATAAAAGAGGTATAAAATGAAGAAATAGCAAAATAGCAACTGAAAAACTAATGACTATTTTGAAATTTCTTATATAAAAATAATATTGTAATTTTTATTTTTATTATTAATTATTACTCATTAATAATAATTTAATAAATTGATTGTAATAAGAATGAAAACCTTTGGGTAATTTACGAACATAATAAATAACAAAAGTTTCGAATATATAACCTTCTTTATAAAATGTATATGAATATCCATTCAAAAACAAACTGAAGCTGATTTTTCATAGAATAAATATTCCATGTCATTCGCATCTTTCTTTATCTCTCATATAAGTCCACGTAATACTTACTATTGTGTTGAGAACTTCTAAGTCGAGGTCTCATAGCTCCGCACTGACCCTAATTTGACGAGTCATCTCTTGAGGAATAAAAAAATCCATGCAGTGTACAACTTTTCTATGTGCTTCGTCACTTGTCAGTAATTTTCTTCTGTTATCTGTTATGTATTTCTATCTATACATATAGTTTAAATGTTTTTAACTCACAACATAGTTATATGTGCCTGTGATATCAACCCATATTCGGCTCACTGCTGAGCCCGAGTCTCCTCTCAGAATGAGAGCGGTTAGGCCAATAATCCACCACGCTGGCCCAGTGCAGATTGGCAGACGTCACACACGCAGAGAATTAAGAAAAATCTCTGGTATGCAGGTTTCCTCTCGATGTTTTTCTTCACCGTTTGAGACACGTGATATTTAATTTCTTGCAATGCACACATCTGAAAAGTTGGAGGTGCATGTCCGGACTGGATTCGTACACATACCCTCCGGAATCGGAGGCAAAGGATCCACTGGGCTATCACGGCTCTCTAACTAATTTACCTAATATGATTCACATTATTTTATATGAAAAAATCATCTAGTCTCCGACTAAATTTATGATGTCAGGGCTTTTTCAAAACATTAAATTTATTTCTGAGATCATTTCCTAAAGCTTTTCTTTGTTCTCAGAAATTGTTAGTAGAAATTTATAGTCTTGAAAGGGAAAGTAGGTGGTACTATTTATTATTACACCCCCTTGCCTCGACGAACACTCAAAATGTTGATAATTATGTTACAAAATTGACTCTATGCCCACCAACCCGCTTTGTATTAGGTTGGTGAGTCTATGCTCATCTAAGGAAGCCTGGCTTTGTAAGTCATTAAAATTTGTTGATAATAATAATTAGTTTACTTGAAGGTAGATTTGTGAAACTATTCTTTATTAAGTCTACAGATTTTAACATTTACATTTATGAGTAAAATGCAAGGCTAACAGTATTAAAATGTAAATCTACTTGAGGTTAAACAACATGCAACTAATTAAAGTTAAATAATGGAATAACAAAACATAGAGTGCATAATGTAATGTGCATTGGTCCTGTGGTAAGCTGGTTCGGCTACAGATAATGTCCTGGGTTCGAATCTCGGCATTTTTCTTACAAGAAAATATTAATAACAGCCACAGATTAATGAATAATATGGCAGATAGAGCACACGGAACACGAAGGTGTCGTAGCCGTTCTAAATACAAGATTCAAAAGCTAATACATTCTCAAGTCAGTACGACATGAAGCGTCACATCAGTAATTTTCAATATTATTGTTAATCACTGATTATTATTTATTTACGTAGTTGAAAGAAAGAAAGAAAGAAAAATGCGTTTATTTCAAAATGATGCCACACATCACAATATCTCCAGTACACCAGATCATCCAGGACAATACCCTGCGATGTGTGGCATAACCCAGAAAATGGCCCCAGCTCAGTATTTTGCTACGTGACCATTTGAATTAGAACAAATATTCAGTTGGATTTTTAGTTGTTGTTAGTGTTACATTTTGAAATACGAATTATGAAAAAAGTTTCTATATGCGGATGTCAATGAGACGCGTGACTTTGTTTTATGGGTTTCACCGGCGTCACCACGCTGCTTGTAAGGACTCTTCTGGATCATTCTTTATTCTGTAATAGCAGCCTAGAGTTGGGTTGTTGGTGGTGTTACACCACTGTGCCTCGAAGAGCACGTAAAGCCTGCGCCTGATCTCTCACTGGTCGTGTTGGTCTGCCATCCGGACTATGGAATTGAGGGAAAAGAGAGTGCACCTGTGCTTGCACACACACTTGTGCACTATAATATCTTGCGTATATGGATAATCTCACTATGAAATTGGCTACCGTGGTCGATTAAAAGAAAAAAAATTCGGCCGGGAGCATATTGTTATCTATACTAATATTATAAAGCTGAAGAGTTTGTTAGTTTGATTGAACGCGCTAATCTCAGGAACTACTGGTCCGATTTGGAAAATTCTTTCAGTGTTAGATAGCCCATTTATCGAGGAAGGTTATAGGCTATATTTTATTCCCGTATTCTTACTAAAATGGGAACCACGCGGGTGAAACCGCGCGGCGTCAGCTAGTATTATAATATTTTGCCAAATGGCGGCCTCCGTGACATTACTTCTGATTTTGTCCACTAGTTACTTTTCTAAAATAGTGGACAAAATAAGAACTAATGTGTGTGTAACTATAATTCTTGTTTTCAAATCTAGTTTTTTACATTGTCTATAAACAAAACAATTGTCAAATCCTTTGACACCTAGGTCAAATCAAATCAAAAATCATTTATTTCAAGTAGGCAGTATACAAGCACTTTTGACACATCAGTTGTCTATTTGTAAAGATAAAGATTTAGATTTTAAAGATTCTACCACCGGTTCGGAAGGCAGGTTCTGCTGAGAAGAAACCGGAAAGAAACTCAACAGTTTCTCTTTTAAAAAATCATACAACATTGTAATTTACAATTGATGACAACAAACATACTCTATGACGTGAAACAAAATTCATCAATTTTTATACTCGTTCAAAAATCTCTTATATTTCCAATTAAAAAGAAACACAAATAAATCATAATTCCTTCCCGACCGCGTTGTAGCGTTCAGGAACTTCATTAATATGTATCGCCCGCCCGTTTTAACGTAAACAAAGGAATTTCTAAACGTAAATTTATTCCATCTTTTTTCCGTTTCGATTTTAACGAACGCCGTATTATGTTTAAGCGTGAATACGATACGAGGGACGAAATTCTAATTTTAAATTAATTTTAGGAAACAAAAAGGAGGAATAATTTACAAGAAGTTGAATAGAAGCGGGATTTTGTGTGTGTTTTCATGTTGTTTGGTGATGAAACAAATAAAAATGAAAGTATACACGAGTTTATAGCTTTCTAGCTTACACCACGCGGTTTCACCTGTGTGGTTCTCGTTCCCGTAGGAATACGGGGATAGTAAATAGCCTATAGCCTTTCTCAATAAATAGCCTATCTAATAAAAAAAACCAAAATCTTTTTTCAAATCCGATCAATAGTTCCTGAGATTAGCGCGTTCAACCAAACAAACAAACTCTTCAGCTTTATAATGTTAATATAGATTATTTCTAATCCCAAGTTTAACCTTTTTATTTTGATCTATTAACTGGGTCTGTTTCTGTCGTATATTAATATTAATTATTTTAAAAATAAAAAAAATAAGCCAATCTTCACGTTTAAGGGATTCAACACTGTGAGGTCATGGGTTCGATCCCAGATGTTAGACTGTTGCACCTAGCAGCGTGAACGTTATAGATACAAAAAATCACTTGCCTATCCTAAGGACTTATAACAGAACATTATTGAAAAGGGAAACTTTCCGTTTAGTGCAATCATGCATAGTGCATACCCTAGTTTAAAACCTAGTGCACGTCACTACTCGCCCATTTCTTACGCAGTCTCCACGACTGGAGAAGAAGCGGAATAAAGGTAGGTACAAAAAATATAGTAGGTAAAACTGAGGAGCAGCAGGCCGCGGCGTGTACGCTGTTGGCGGTAGCGCACGGTGAAAGGTGCGCACAAAAAACGTAACGCTGTTCGTTCATCGGATTTTACTGCCTATATTTTTTTCATACCGGGAAATATATATATGAAAAATCTACTCTCAAGGAGTAAACTCCAAAAAAATTAAAAGAATGGAAAATAATCTTTAAAAAGAAAATGTTGCAAAGTAGAATGTAGTTTTCAAAGTAGTTCCGTAGCCCAGGAGTGTGAAATACTACGAGAATTTTATAGTCTCTTTACACAGTGTCTCACTATTCTAGTGCCAGCATAAAGCAGCTTTAACATAATGTTAAATTAGTTCCCTCTACATATTTAAATGCGGTCTACGGATTTCATTGTTCGTAGCCGTGCTACGGCGCTACGATGCTACGCGGTATGAAGCTACGGCGTAGCTGCTTGAACATGAATAATTACCAGTATCCGTTTTGTGACTATTTTCTTTGCGGGTAAGGTAGAGAATAAAAAAGTATAAAATACTCTTTGTGCTAGATCTATTTTATTTATGTTGAGAACCTATTCTATATACTTAGAGTGCAAACATTTAGAAGCTTCAGTTGTTCCATGGTTTATGTATCGGTCTCAGAGAGGTATTTGTTTCGATTTCTATTTGTTTGTCTATCATACTTGTGCCTAGAACAGTTTTCACTTAATTGACTGTGGTAGGTAGAATTATTAATAAGATATCGCTTACGTATCTGTTAGGCTATTCTCTAACGATGTTTTGTATAACTAGCGAGTGCGAGTTTCAAATTGACCTCTATCTCTCTCTGTTTAACCGTATTCAAATCAAAGCCTGGTGTTGATGAGGCAATATGGTTACAATCCTTTCTCAGTTGATGTGTGTGTCATTACCTTTACGTGGTCTGTTAACTCCTTAGGCCTCAATAGCTCAAGGGTAAAGTGGCCGGACATAGCACAGTAGGGTTACTTAACCTAACCTAACACAGTCTTTTCAGACTATATGGAGAAGTATTTGAATATTGGTCATAGTTAAGGCAAATATTCTAATAAAAAAAGCTATCTTGTGTCAAACTGTCTAACTTACTTTTATTTATTTACTTATTAATTTATTTATTACGTTCACTTATAACATTCATATAGAGATGTGCATTGTACACAAATAGTTGTTAATATTCACATGTACGTACATCTATGACAAGATCACACAAACATGTAAACAGTCAAATACAAAAGAAGGAACAAAAGAGTATAATTTACTTTTTTGCTGTCATTGATTTATTAATAAAATCTATACTAATAAATTTTTGCCTGTCTGTATGTCCGTTATAGAAACAAAAACTACTCGACGGATTTTAACGGAACTTGGTACAATAATTTTTCATACTCCTGGGCAGGTTATAGTATATTTTCATCACGCTACGATCAATAGAAGTAGAGTAGTGAAGGGAAATATTGGGAAAACGGGAGAAGTTACTCCATTTTTACAGCGATACTGCTGTAAGGGCTGGATTAAAGAGGCCTAATGACGGACGAAGTCGCGGGCGTCCGCGAGTATATAATATAATACAAAACACTATTAAAAATTTAACTTACTTCATTATGATGAGAAAGAATTCACCGATAGACGATCGAAGAGATTTTTTAAAACAAGATTATAAATGATATCAATCAGTCTACTTAACAAACCAGACAGCCCAGCCTTTTCTTTATTAAGCCCGTACACCAAAGAGGTCAGTCTTAAATACCGACACCTAAATCATTTAAAGGCAAGCGGCATATACCCACAAAGGATGAACTTTTACACGGGTTCAGAGGTCAAGAGTTCAAAGCTGAGGTGAATGTAGGCCACCGGTAAGGAATCAGGGTATATTCGATAATACAGGTCCCTGTAATCAGTTTAACAAGCACATTATCAAATTGGCGACTATTTCCTTTTATACAGCTATTCGCAGAGCAACACAAGTTTGGTGTTAATTATGTAATACTAGCTGACGCCGCGCGGTTTTATCCGCGTGGTTCCCGTTCCCGTAGGAATACGGGGATAATATATAGCCTTCCTCGATATATAGGCTATCTAACACTGAAAGAATTTTTTCAAATCGGACCAGTAGTTCTTGAGATTAGCGCGTTCAATCAAACAAACAAACAAACTCTTCAGCTTTATAATATTAATACAAATTTACGCAAAAATTCCGCTAATCTATACTAATAGAGGATTGTTAGATTGTAGGGGATAATCTCTTGATCTAATAAACCGATTTTTAAAATTCTTTTACTAATAGTATAATCGGTAATAGGCTATACTTTATCCCCGTATTCCCAAGGGAACTACCCGGGTGAAGCGGATAGTGTATAGTATAAGTGAATATTCATCAGTTTTCTTAGTAGCCACAACACAAGCTACGGTTAATTTGGGGTTAGATGGCGATGTGTATATTGTTTTAATATATTTACTTTTTATTTACCTAGGTAAAGGAGGGATATTATCATTCATTTAATAGCTATCAACTGTTTCGCTAGTCCACAGAGTATGTTTGAACTCTGAACAATTAAGTTTTTATTTCATACAATGCTAGATATTGAGATTTAGAATTATCTTTAAAAAAATCTAAATAGGAGCTTAGTTAGGCAATCTCCTCACTTTGAAGTCATCGGAACCTGTCAATATCATCTGATAGTACAATACAGTGGACAGGGGCACACATTATTACTCTAAATTCGAAAAGATCTGTAGAAAAATGTATGAGACCGACATAAGTAAAAATTGCAAATCTGAGCATCCTGAAAGAATGGCAACCTCAGACCACAAAACATAATGTTGAATGACTTTCTTTTAAGTTGTAGTTTAGTATTTTTTGATAAAACACATATGTTAGAAATATTAATTTATTATAAAACACGTTAAAACTGACGTGATATGACGTCGGAGTATGCCCGACTAGTTTCGAACCCATACAGGGGCCTTAGTAATGAGCTGGTTCTTGCAACGCAGCACGATCCAATCTGCGACACAGCGGGAGCGCGCAACAATCTAATATATAATAAATTAATATATATTCATATATTCTTACATAATGTACATAATTATAAAAAAAAATCATTACATGCAAGTTTATATTTGTACATTAAACAGGATAATCTATATTAAATTATTTTTCGTTTTATCCGGATTCGTCAAGCGATTACGGAATTTCCAATAATAAGAATCCAATTTGTACAAATTGTCTGTCCTCAACGACATCCCTTACAATTAGGGAGCATGATCGTTATTAAAGAATTCCCTGTTCCCTTTATTTATAAAAGAAAAAAATAACGTCACCCCAATCTCATTAAAACTCGCAGCAAATATCGGAAAACAAAACAAATATAGTAATTTTTCTGATGGAACTTTTGTCGACCACCGTTTATACAACCTTTCGTGGAACGTTGGTAAGCGCACGCGATTTGAAACCTTACTACGTAGTTGATAAGAATTAAATTACTGTGAGATCATTTGTAGAATAGTTTTTGCCCACCCTTTTCCCGCGCAACAACCTGAAATATCCAAACGAACCTGCCTGAGTGAGATGCAATGTATTAAACAAGGATGTACATACAGCCGCCTCTTTCTAACCTATAGCTGCGTCTCTGTCTCTCACTTTTTTCTGTCCAGCCTTCCATAGTACTCGCGCACTTCGAAGCGTTAACACGTCTTTCGCTCCTACAAGTATTGCCACCCAAATCGGTGGCAAAGTTAGAAGTACTTTAAAAAGTTAAAGTGGATTTATTCAGGAAATATTTGAAGATCGTCGAAGAGAGGTTCTTCCCGGGTGAGTTTTTTTTTTTTTAATTTACACGCAAAGGTATGACGATAATGCAGTCTAATTATAAAGTTAAATATTCCACGGTCGTACTTTTATGCCTTTAGGGTGTTATTATGAATGAAACGTTCTAATCTGACGGAAAATAATCGTTCCATTTTAATTAGATTTGTTCAATGGATGATGATCCGTTCAAACTAAAGCGATATTGAGTTTTTTTTTCATGGATTAATTTTATCTGTGCTAGCGGGTTATATCAGTAATAATAAAAAAAAAGATTCCGATTAATTGATAACCTCCTCCTTTTATGAAGTGAATTAAAAAGAGGTAAAGTTTCATCTACTGACCCAATTAAAAAATCTTTTACCAATAGATTGCCATGTTATTTGATATACAATAATTTATACATTACCTTATCTTACTTATTCGTTAAGCCAGTTTAACAATATAACTTATATCTTATCATAGACGTCATAGACGCATTATAAGGTATGTATTTATTATTTCTATTCTTATATCGATATAAATTATTATAATTGCAGATTAGAAATAAGATATTTCAACTTTTTGTATCTAAAATACTAGAAATGTCTAAAATACTTTATCAGCCGTTATAGCCCAGTGGATATTACCTATGCCTCCGATTTCGGAGGGAGTGGGTTTGATTCCGGTCCGGGGCGTGCACCTCCAACTTTTCAGTTTTGAGCATTTTAAGAAATTAAGTATCACGTGTCTCAAACGGTGAAGGAAAAACATCGTGAGGAAACCTGCTTACCAGAGAATTTTCTTAATTCTCTGCGTATGTGAAGTCTGCCAATCCGAATTGGGTCAGCGTGGTGGACTATTGGCCTAATCCTTTCCATTCTGAGAGGAGACTCGAGCTCAGCAGTGAGTCGAATATGGGTTGATAATGATAATGATGATGATGATGACTATATCAGCTGGCCTATTCACTATTTTGGTCGATATTATAAACCTATTAAAATAAACAACAGATCTATTGACAATAATATGTCATGTACATACTATATGATATCCACTAGTAAGCACCGGATGATATTTGTATTTTGTATATATTATAAACGCGAAAGTGTATATGCTTTCATGCCGAAAGTACGGAACCGATTTGGTCGAAATTTGGAGATAGATTATATCTTGTTTAAGTATATAAGATATCCGCAGGGTTTTAAAAACTGATCGCCACGCGGACGAAGTCGCGGGCGTCCGCTGGATCTCTTTAATGTAAAAATAACAAAGGGTTTTCTTGAAATATTTAACCACAAAAGGCGTCCATACAAAGCAGAACTGTGACGAAGAGAACCTGGGCGTAATTAGGTTAGAAATAATTAACTGGGGTTGTTTATTTATACATCTAAAGGGTGGGCTATTCTTGATACTGGTGTCGAGCCTTATTTGATTAAGTGTCTTTAACAAAAGAGATCTTATGTAATTGCAGAGAGAAAAATGTATTTTATTATCAGTTTCCATTATTTTTATAACAAAATCTTTGTAACTAAAAGATTTAAAAAGTGCTATGCTCATTTTTAGAATTTAAACTATCGTGAGTGTTAGTCATATTAATTGATTATGAAACACGGCGAAAACTCACGTGATATTAGCTCAGAATATGCCCGACTAGTTTCGAACCCATACGGGGCCCTTAGTCATGAGCTGGTATTTGCATCGCAGCACGATTTTGGATCGACCTAATATCACGTGAGTTTTAGCCGTGTTTCATAGTCAATTAATAAGCTATGCTAATTTTTTTGCACCGCCTTCAAACGGATCAAAAGAAAGGACATAGGTGCGATGTTATTTATCGCTTTTTAGAGTTTGAAGTCGGTTCAAAGTTACCTTTAAGCCACAATTTTGATAAGTTAGTGTAAAATAAATAGTGAATAGAAAATCTCGTGATTTAAGAATTATTAACAATAGCTACTTGTTAAATTTGTGTATGTCCACTAACATACATTAAAGTTAGTGAATTGTCCTGCAGGACAGACTTCTTAACGTACTTTCCAAGGTATAACACCACCGACGCGACGTCATATCTGGAGTTAGAATTTCTTAGACGAAAGAAGAATTTCTTGAGCCCAATGGTCTATTTTCAGGTTTTAATGTTTGATAATTTGACTCAGCCCTTATAGCCAAGTGGCACATCGATTCTCTTTCTACGATCGCAAACGCTTCCAAAATTAGAAAAATATATGGGAATGACATTTGCTATCGATAGGTCACGTGATCAACATCTGTCATTTCCATTTTTCTAGTTTGCGACCGTAGAAAGAGAGTCGACGTCCCTCATGACTACAGGGGAAGGTTTCGAACCCAGGATTTCAGAATCCATAACTGAAAAAGTTATCTTCAGGACCAAAGAACAGTATCTATCATATTTTTTCTTGTTAGGTAACTTTGTCGATTAGCTTGATTATTTCTTAATTGAAAAGGTATTAAAGGTCTTGAACGGGAAACAGAAACTTCTTGGGAAGGGCTTATTAAAGTTTCGTTAACTTTAGTAAAGTAGTTTTTGAACTACTTTTAACTGTAGGGTTAATTGTTAAGTTTCGTGAGCAAATTACGAGTATACTTAGTACACTACACTGCTACTTTGTAGTTTTGTAATGAAAATCGGCTTTTTACGAAATAGTAATTCTCAGTGACTATCTGTTTCAACACAAAATTTCCTGCTTTACTTTTCAAAATTTCGGCTATATCTTGGGGTTTGAAATTCAAAATTCATTTATTTCAAGTAGGCTCAGTTTACAAGCACTTTTGACACGTCAGTTGACTATTTGTAAAGATTCTACCACCGGTTCGGAAGGCAGGTTCTGCTGAGAAGATACCGGCAAGAAACTCAACAGTTGCTCTTTTGAAAAAGTCATACAGTATTACAATTTACATTTGATAACAATTAAATTACAATTTCTTATAGTTTTATTTCCTGTGTGAAGGTGGAAGCTGATCCAATGGCCTCCAAGCACCTTTGTCGTTAAGGAACTCATCAATAGTGTAGTAACCTCGACTAAGTAAATGTTTTTTAACACATTGCTTAAAGTTGTGCATTGGCAAGTCCATCACAGTCTTGGGGATCTTGTTATAGAATTTGTTTGTTAAAAAATTTGTTTGTTCTCTTAATTTTTTTACCTTTCCTGTGCAAGATTGAATTATATTGTAAAATAATTGTTCAAATCTATCAAGCCGTTTAGCCGTCTAACTTAATTTTAGGGTTCCGTAGCTCAAACGTTAAATACGAATTTCCTTTTTCCGTCTAACTTCCGAGTTAAGAACTTTATGTGCTTATGATCTTAGGGATTAGTGAAGGTAACGAGTTTAAATTGTTCGTTGAAAAATTCAAGCTTCTAAGTTAACACAAAAATATATATACACAAGAAAACGTAAATTTTGCAAGTCTTAAGCGAATCATAGTTCTTAGGGCACTCTTTGTTAACCTAGAACTAAAAAAAATGACAAGCAATATCATCATATACTACAAATATAGGGTTTTTTTTCAAAACAATTCATTTGTAACTAAATCCCAAAAAAATAAGGCATTATTTATGCAAAGAACGGTGGTCCAAATTTTTAGTAGAGATAACCGAGTCAGTGTCAGAATTTATTTATATGATTTACTAGAGGACGCCCGTGACTTCGTCCGCGTGGATTTCATTTTTCCACAAATCCTGCGGGAACCACGGATGTTATTATACATATAATCATTCTTCTCTCTATCTATAAAAAAAAACCGCATCAAAATCCGTTGCGTAGTTTTAAAGATTTAAACATACATAGGGATAGAGAAAGCGACTTTGTTTTCTACTATGTAGTCATAATATAATTTTCGATTTATGACGAAGACTGATATGTAAGGAACCCTTGATAGGTAAATCCGATTTGCACTTGTCCAGTTTTTACAATATATTATTAAATAGCAAAGGAAATACAATATAAAGGAGCGAAATTCAATTTCTATACCCATACGTGCAAAGCATCAAGCCTTAAAGGCCCCTATTCAAAACCCTCAGAAAGGAATAAGCTTTCAGACGGATATGAAATAGAAAGCACTTTATTTATGTGGCATATTACATTATGTGAAACTAGCTTTCGCTTCCTGTTTTGCTTGTTTTGTTAGTAGACTATCTTAGTATTTCGTGAATTCATCATGCGAGTGTCAGATTCATGGTGTGGCAGAGAGAAAATCTCCAAGCAGACCTGCCTCGAAAACTAGAAAAATTTATGATCTTGAACACGTGAACTGTCGATAGCAAATGTTATTCCCATACATTTTTCTAGTTTTCGAAGCGTTAGCGATCGTAGAAAGGAAATCATCGCGCCACTTGGTTACAGGGTCTGAGTTTGTTTATTATAAACTAGCGGACGCCCTCGATGTCGTCCCCGTGGAATTCTGTTTCTCACAAATCCCGCGGGAATCATAGTATTTTTCGGGATGAAAGTAGCCTATGTGTTAATCCAGAGTAAAATCTATTTCTATTCCAAGTTTCAGCCAAATAGCTTCAGTAGTAGCGGCGTGAAAGAGTAACAAACATCCATACAAACTTTCGCGTTTATAATATTAGTAGGATATTCCGTATCCCAATAATAATGAAACTCATATTATGTTATGCATGCATGCATCTTTTTTTTAGAATAATATTTGCCATAATTATGTTTTAAATATGACCAATTTTCCCATTCCCCTCCAACTAGTCGGAAAAGACAGTATTAGGAGTGGGTACGACAATAGACCAACGGGGCGGGGATCAAACCACCACGCCTGGGTGACGAGGCCCATCGCTCTTACCGTTGACCTAGTGGGGCTCTAAATTGAAATGAATAAAATTGAGGTTATTTTAGAAATCAGGAGGGGGTTTATCTTTATTATTCTCTACAGGGGCAGGCCTCCCTCCTTACAGGAGAGGGTACTGGAGGTTAGACCCATCACACGGGTATACGGTAGGGTGATAATGTAAAATTATTTAACGACCAATATCATTATGGCAATGAAGTGGCAATGGGCAGGCCACATAGTTCGAAGAGCCCATGGACGTTGGGGTCCCAAGGTACTGGAATGGCGACCCCGCACCGGAAAACGCAGTGTTGGTCGATCACTAGGTGGACCGAGGACATTAAGCGGGTTGCAGGGAACCACTGAATGCTGGCGGCTTGAGACCGTTTTGTTTGGAGGCCTGTGTCCAGCAGTGGACGTCCATCGGCTGTTAATGATGATGATCGATCTCGATTCGAACCCAGGACTTCGTAATCTGAAACAACATGGGCTAACATTGACCAAGAGGCACAAAAGGACTAGCCAAAAAAGAAATAAATATCCACAAACATGTTTTAAAATGTCTCGTCGTTTTAATACATAATCTCGCCTCGTTTAAAACGTCACTTGTAAAGGATTGTAAGTTCGCCCGTAGCGATACGTAAGCCATGTTACAGCGGTCCTGTCTCGCCCACTGCAGAGGCGGACCTACGTACTGCGGTATTTTATATATTTAGCGCACGGCTGCGGTCTTGCCCGCTTTGAAGTTACGTTGACATCGCTAGCTCGAGAATGCTGCCTTGTTGCTTTAAACCGTTGTTATAGTACGCTTGCGAGAGTCAAATGTAACTCACTAGTATACGCCTCCGCGGTTTTACCCGCGTGGTTAATTTCTACCCATTCCCGTAAGAATACAGAAATAATATGTAATCTAAAGCCTTCCTCGATACATGGGCTATCTAACACTGAAAGAATTTTTCAAATTGGACCAGTAGTTCCTGAGATTAGCGCGTTTAAACAAACCAACTCTTCAGCTTTATAATATTAGTCATTGTTGTCACATAATCAATTTTGATAGCTAGCCGTGATAAGGTGAACGTTGTAGCGCGAAGAAAACGCCTGTTTACTCTTGCCTTGAAACTGTTTAAATTATAGGTTGCAGGAAATACAAACGCCGGAAGGGCATTCCACATTTTAGCTTTAGAAATGTAAAACGTTAGGTGCGCATCGCTTGGATGTCAACTGCGTAGGGTTGCCACTACTCACGATGTCTTTATTTATTTATTTAATTAACTTAAGCCTTACAGGAAATTTATTTCGCTAGCTTAGCATCCCACTTCCTACTATAATCTATACTAATATTATAAAGAGGTAAAGTTTGTAAGTTTGTCACATTTTTTAAATGGGGTAATCTTCGGAACTACTGGTCCGATTTCATAAATTCTTTCACCAGTAGAATGCTACATTATCGGGGAGTGCTATAGGCTATATTTTATACTGGTATCATATATATTAGCTGTTACTTTATAACGCCGCTACAACTGAAGCGGTTCAACTGAACTTTGGAATGGAAATAGATTTTACTCTGGATTTACACATAGGCTACATTTTATCCCAAAAAAATCCATGGTTCCCGGGGGAATTGTGAAAAACTAAATTCCACGCGGACAAAGTCGCGTGCGTCCGCTACTACGGGGATAAAATATAGTCATGACACTCACAAATAACGTGGATTTCTGGTGGTAAAAGAATATTTAAAATCGAACCAGTACGTTTTCTCTTTAACACCACAAACTTTACCACATTATAATATTAGTATGGATATAGATGAAAGAAGGAACAAGATGTTTTTTGCGGTCAATAGAGATGCGCTTGACTACAAGCCTAATGAAAATCAATATTGATGTCTAGGATAGGACGCCTTTCCTTTAATACTCTTTATTTGTACACCACAATAATAAAAAAAAAAAACCAGCAAAACAGAAACATAATAAGAAATAGAATACAAAAAGGCGGCCTTATCTCGTAGTAGCGATCTCTTCCAGGCAACCTGAGGTTTAAGAACTTATATTAGCACAACTGTAACTGACAACTGTGTAAGTAATAATGCATAGCTTTTTTTTTATATGTTAAAAAACATTTACTTAGTCGAGGTTACTACACCATTTATGTGTTCCTTAATGATAAATATGCTTGGAGGCCGTTGGATCAACTTCCACCTTCACACAGGATGTAAAACTATAATAAATTGTAATGTTGTCATCGATTGTAAATTATAATATTGTATGATTTTTTTAAAAGACCAACTGTTGAGTTTCTTGTCGGTTTCTTCTCAGCAGAACCAGCCTTCCGAACCGGTGGTAGAATCTTTACAAATAATCAACTGACGTATCAAAAATGCTTGTAAACTGAGCCTACTTGAAATAAATGAATTTTGAATTTTGAATTTAATAATATACATCATACATACATACAAATAACTCCTTCGTCCTTTGAAATAGTTCAAATTATAGTTAACAGAGAACACAGACGTGGGAGGGTTATTCCACACTAGCTATTCGAATTAGAAACGTAATAGCAAAACGTTTAATGCCAACAACATGTCGACCACATATAGGGATGCTATCACTGTGCTTGCTTTTCTGTGATGAAAAATAGATGACTTATGCCGGTATTAATAGGCATTATTCAATAGGTATACAATAGGGTATTGTCTAGCAAGTTTGTTGATAACACTCCCAAAGATATGCGGGCGACGGGCGGAAAGACCCGGACTGCGGGGAAGCCATAATAGCTCAACGGTAGGAGCGGTCGGACTCATCACCGAGGGGTGGTGATTCAATCCTCACTCCGTTGGTCTATTGTCGTACCCACTCCTAGTACAGTCTTTCCCGACTAGTTGGAGGGAAATGGGAATATTGGTCATATTATAAAAATATGGCACATATTCTTTTTAAAAGAAAAAAGAAAGTGACGTGCGTCAGTCGTGGGTTTATCATTCATCGCTACACTCCCCCCGCGTTTCATCGGGAGTGTTACGAACGAAGTTGGCAAGCTTATAGTTGACTCAATTTTATAATAAACTAGCGGACGCCCGCGACTTCGTCCGCGTAAAAATTGATGTTATCTTCTCTACCTCTACCTTACCCTGCTCGTAAACCTACCCAACCCTACCCTACCCTACCCTACCCCTACCTTACTCCTACCCTACCGCTAATGCTTACCCTTCCTTCCCCCCACCTTACCCTACCCTAACCCTACCCGTATCCTATCCATACCCTATCCTACCCTACAACTAATCTACCCCTACCCTACCCCTACCTTACTCTGACCGTACCGCTAACCCTAACCCTTCCCTACCCGTACCCTACCCCTATCCTACTCCTCCCCTACCCTATACGTTCCATATCCTTCCCCTACCTCTACCTTGCCCCTACTTTACACTACCCCTACCTTATCCGTACCCTACCCTACCCTACCCTACTACTTTCCCTAAATTACCCCTACCCTACCTCTATCCTACCCCTTCCCTACCTCTATCCTATCCCTACCCTCAGCAAAATTGGTCCAGCCTTTTGTGCGTGGTGCAATGACCAAAAGACTATAATTTCCCAAGCGACTTCTATGCTAATACTATAAAGAGGTAAAGTTTGTGTGGTTGTCGGGGGTAATCTCTGGATCTACTGGACCGATTTGGAAAATTCTTTTACCAATAGAAAGCTACATTATTTGCGAGTGTCATAGGCTATGTTTGGTCCTCATATTCATACGGGAACGGGAACCACGTAATTGAAACCACGGGGCGTCATATAGCGGCATTTCTGCGACTTTCAGAAATTTTGTATTATCTCCGAAACTATATAACTAATTAACATACTGTAAAGGGCAAATCTTATCTCTATAATATCCTTGTGATTATTAAATCATTTATTTTGATAAGGATTTAAGTTTAGTTCTGTAAATAATGACGTAAACCTTAGTTTAAAATTTAAATAATTTATTAAAGTACTAAAGGTACTATATCTGCTAAAATATAAAAGATAGATATATGGTGTCGCGGACTTTTTTGTAGAACTTTTAAAGGTTCAAAAAGCCTCCATACATTTATTTCAGTTATGCGCAATGGTTGAGGCAGCGCATGCGAATAAGTAAGTATTTCGGTCTGACCTGTAAGAGAAAATCCGCGATATCTCAGTAGTTATATATGATAGAAATATAAAATATAGCCTATAGCACTCCCCGATAACGTAGCATTCTACTGGTGAAAGAATTTTTAAAATCGGTCTAGTAGTTCCGAAGATTACCCCATTTCAAAAAATTGTTACAAACTTACAAACTTACAAACTTTACCTCTTTATAATAATAGTATAGACTAGCCGACGCCCGCGACTTCGTCCGCGTGAAACTTGATGTTAACTTTCAACTACCCCTATCCTACCCCTACCCCTAGCCTACCCTACTCCTACCTACCCCTACCCAACTTTTCTGGTTGATTTTTTACACCTTGTGTCCGAAAAACCTAAATATCTTACGGAACCCTATTTTTTTTCTAAAATAAAATTTAGCCTATGTTACTTGTGGATAATGTAGCTTTCGAATGGTGAAAGAATTTTTAAAATCGGTCCAGTAGTTTTTGAGCCTATTCATTACAATCAAACAAACAAACAAACAAACAAACAAACAAACAAACAAACAAACAAACAAACAAACAAACAAACAAACAAACAAACAAACAAACAAACAAACAAACAAACAAACAAACAAACAAACAAACAAACAAACAAACAAACAAACAAACAAACAAACAAACAAACAAACAAACAAACAAACAAACAAACAAACAAACAAACAAACAAACAAACAAACAAACAAACAAACAAACAAACAAACAAACAAACAAACAACCAAAGAACAAAGAAACGAACGGGTCACGGAGGGTTTTTTCTTCGAATACCCTCTAACCTAAGAATACAATAAATGAGTTTTGAATTAAAATTTCAATTATAGAGTCCCTATTCACATTCTCCAATGTATAACCATTAAAACCGAAGAGCATGTAACATTGTGACGTCACTGCATTGCAATTTCGTTGCTGCAAAGTTTCGTGTGAGCACCGATTCATCAGCAATGATCCTCGCAGCGCGGCAATCAATCGTGACTAATGCTTCTAGCTAGTACTTAGTAGAGCTATCACAAAAGTGACTCTATAGTCTATAGTAGGGATGATGCTAAATTTGCAGTTATTAGTGCGTCATGGAGACCGATTATATTTGTTAGATTAAATGATAGGAAGAATGGTTATTTACTTTTTTCGCTTTTAGCGGTGGATAAAAATACTACAGACTTTAAAAGCATTTTTTTGGCTTACTGAAATTGTCAGAATATTTTAGCTATTAATAAAGAGATTATTTCTTTTAAAATAAGAAAAAAATTAGTCGCGCTCGTAACTCGAGAAAATATAAGGGTTTTATTTTGTAACTTTGAGACCTTCCCATTACATTAAGCTCAAATCGTTACATTTTCGAAACCTTTTAGTAATTAACTAACCTACTCCTACTATATCCTATATGACGTGCTGGTTGAGTATTTCTGAAGTTAGTTTTTTTAGTTGCCATACACGTACCTCAAACTTGGTGGAGGTACTCAACAACCTGCAAAGTATAGTCCCTTATATCTGCCGCGCTAGACTAACTGCAATAATCGCCTCTTCGGCTCCCCTACTATATCAATGTGACTGAAGCCGAGTAACGATCACTAACAGATTATTACAATCGTGTTTGAAGTACCGACTCTATTGTGATATTTACACAGCTAAAATAATTACTACAAATAGACTCCGTGCTACGAAAAAAGTCCCACTGGTAAAACCTGAACTGAAATTGCGGTGACATTAAGATATTAGCGCCGCGTCTTCGGGACTTGTTTCGTGTCACGGAGTATAATCATAGATTGGTTACATTGGAACTACGTTTGGGTGTCAGAGTACAGAAATATTTGTAGAGATAAAAATTCGATTTTATAACGCAATTATAAATAAAGATTTACTATAGGAAGAGGGGATTTTTGGATTTATACCTTATATGTTGTTGATTACCTCCATTAAAAATGCGTCCTCAATGATGGTGGGTAGGCGTACGATTAGAAACACTCGACCAGCACGTCAAAAATTATGGGATAATTCATAACTAAAAAGTGTGCATTTCAAAAATCTCAAAAACCCCTGACAGTTATTTATAACTAACTACTACTAAGTAGTGCACTTATCACCTGTCACAACTTTTGACAATTTGACAGACTTTCATGTACCAAAGTGTACATGAAAGTTTAGTAAGCTGCATGAAGTTTTCTTACATGAAAGACTTTTTACTTGGAAAGTCTTGCTGTATATGAAGTCTGTTAAAAATATGAAACATTTATAAGTGATATTACTTTAGCTTGTATAAAAGGAAGTCTGTCTTTGTTTTGGTCTTTAACGATCCAACTACGAGATGTTCCCAAGAGGATACAGACAAAGGGATGAGTATCTCTGAATTAAATTAACAAAACTTCTATGTGCGGGTGCACAATAGAACAAGTTTTTGTTTAAAACATTGACAGTGCTTGACTGCTATCTCATGTAATTTTAAGTGACTTGTAGACCAGGCGCTGTGAGGTATTGAGTGTGCATAATCCGATGACCTTATTCTGTTTACAGTTTTGAACTCAGAAAATTATGTAGATTACGGTTCTGCATGGTGCTAGGAGGTTTGTTAGTCCATTCTTTTGTTATACTCTACGCCCTTTGATATTGAGTATATGGGCTAAACAAATATTTTGTATCAATTTATTTGCTTGTTTTACTGAGTTAAGTTTTATTTTATTTTATATAATAGTTTTTATTAAGAATATCCATGTAAGATATAATTTATAACTTTTAGTGAAAATAAACAAGAATGTGTTGTTTCTGAAACTAAAATTTTATTGTTTAAAACGCACAAAGTAACAAGGTTGTGTAGTTAGGTATTTATAACAAAAGGTTGGTTAACCAGACATATAGCAAACAACTCACCTGAAACCAAAAAAAAACAACATTCGTAGCTTATTATTTCACTGTTATGGCCAGGTGAGCAATTTATTACAATTTTAAAATTATTAACCTCGAAAAAAAACGTCCCTCTTACTGTTTAAGTTTCTGTCATTTGTCATTGTCAAATGTCAAATGACTCAAACGTCATTATTATCTTTATAGGACAGCCAATAAATGCAGGCAAATACAATACCAGAAAATAAGTAGTTTTCTCTACATCCGTTATCACATTAATAGCTAACCTATAATTTATCTATCTAATGTTTAGTTCGTATACTCTATACCAAAGGGGGTAGAACATAACAAAATATTAAACCAACTTCCTCCCTCCCACCTCATGGCAACATGCAGCGTCGTTATTTTCATGCTTTTACAAGTTAGAAACTGTAAACAGAATGCGGTCCTCGGATTATGCACATTCAATACCTCACAGCGCCTGGTCTATTGCCCAAATATTGTAGTTTATCTGTGACGTGTGAGCGTTCCCTATTAGCCATGCGTGTGAAATCGCGCGGCGTCAGCTAGTTTTATAATAAAATAACATGAATAACACTCAGAATATTATAAATTCTAAAATACTAGATATGAATTTTAATTAAATAAATAATATATATGACTAGCGGTCGCCCGCGACTTCGTCCGCGTGGAATATAGTTTTACAGAAACCCCTTGGTTTTTTCCGGGATAAAAAGTTAGTCTATGTCTAGTTAGGTAGTCTATGTGTTAATCTAGGCTATAATATATCTTAATACCAAATTTCAGCTGATTTGGCTCAGTAGTCGAGGCGTGAAAGAGTAACAAACATTCATATCAACAAAATCATCAGTTTTCGCAAATCTCGGGAAACCATGGATTTTTTCGGGATAAAAAGTAGCCTGTGTTAATCCAGAGTAAAATCTATCTCCATTTCAAATTTCAGCTAAATCGCTCCAGTAGTAGCCGCGTTATAGAGTAACAAACATCCAAACATCCATACATACATTCAAACATCCATACAAACTTTCGCGTTTATAATAAAGTAGGACTTAATACATCCAAACATCCATACAAACTTTCGCGTTTATAATATTAGTAGGAAGTAGGATTTAATGGACCTCTATATGAACAAAGATTGGATACAGTTTTATAATTAAAGCAGAACTTAAACGTTCTATGTTTAGTTAATGCAGACTTAGTTAAGTTAAGAGCTAACCACAACTGAACAATTTTCCATCCCGTTTAGTTTCCATCAAAGTTAGTACGAAACTTTCACATTGAATAAGTGTGCAGGTAACTTCGAATGAGTTTTTTTTATGCGAAAGAAAAATTGAATTCAATTTGAAATTGGGAATGTTAAAAGTTTTTATATCGGTATGTGTAAATGAATTTGATTCGTTTGAAGCACGCTGCCTTTAATTAACATTCAACAAAATCGATAACAATATTTGAAGTAGGTTTCGTTTACAAGCGCTCTTGAAAGTTAATTTTTTTGTCTATTCGTAGATAATCTACTACCGGTAGATCGATTCTGCCCCTAACAGCTGATTTCACTTCGCATCTCGCAACTTCAGTCCCGTCGTGACCACGATCCATGCAACTGGGTCGAAATATCGACATTAAAAATCTTTTTATCGTGGTATGTACCCGTTTAAATAATATTCATAATTAACAACCACGTAATAAGTTTAAAAACATTACTACTACCGGTACATCATTAGCATAGCACTTTTTAGCTAGCTTTTTTTGTTCTTGTTTCTTTGGATGTTTATTATACGAATTGTCCGCGTGTATATCCATATTCAAGCTATAGCTTGGCAAATTCGTTCGTAACAGTCCCGATGGTCTGATGAACTTCAGACCTGCGCAATCCTTCCCTCTGCTCCGTGCGCACGACTTACACACCTGCGCAGTCATAGGAGTGTCATCAAAGAACTTGCCAAGTAATAAATTAAAGCTTTCTAATACTAAGAGTTTCTGAGCTAGACATATTGAAACTGCAAGGGCTTACAATTGACGTTGATTTTAGCTTCTATCTTCACACAGGAAGTAAAACTAAAAGAAATTTTAATGACGTTAACAATTGTAAATTATTGTAATAATGTATGATTTTCTTCAAAAGAGCTACTGTTGAGTTTCTTGCCAACTTTACTCAGCAGAAACTGCCTTCCAAACCTAGAGTCAAACGTTTCAAAAGTGCTTGTAAACTAAGTCTACTTCAAAAAAAAATATTTTTAAATACTTTGAATTTTTGATAACGAAACCCTAAGAAGTACTAAACCCTGTTTCACGCTAACAAAGCAGCAAACATCAGCTGATCAGCAATATTGTTGAGGTGTTTAAACCCGTACGAGGTTGGGTCGGCTTAATTGCGTTGCCTGTGCATGCTTCATTAAGGCATGTCAGTCAAATTTTGTGGATACCCTCACACACTACATGTACAATGTACATGTGTGGGTAAATGAATATTTATTTGCCTTAGTTGCTCGAAATTCGACCGTAATTCATATTAATTTTGAGTATAAGTAAAATTTTCTTAAGGGCCGTGATAGCCCATGGATATGACCTCTGCCTCCGATTCTGGAGGGTGTGGGTTCGAAACCGATCCGGGGCATGCTCCTCCTCCTCCAACTTTTCAGTTGTGTGCATTTGAAGAAATTAAACATCACTTGTCTCAAACGGTGAAGGAAAACATCATGAGGAAACCTGCATACCAGAGAATTTTCTTAATTCTCTGCGTGTGTGAAGTCTGCCAATCCGCATTGGGCCAGCGTGGTTGACTAATTCCTTACCCCTCTCATTCTGAGAGGAGACTCAAGCTCAGCAGTGAGCCGAATATGGGTTGATAACCGAAGTTTTCTTGTCAGAGTATGTTGTAACACCAGTCGAGCCCATTAACCGCGGTGAAATAATTCATAAAAAAGTCCTATTACGGGTCTATGGCCCAAGGGTCTCCACGGTATTATGCCATTTAACGGTTGCAGTTTTTCTGCTGCGGCTCCCGCTCTTGATTCTGTGTCGCTGATATGACATGAAGCCAATGTGTCATCGCATGTAGCGTCCTAAATTAGGGCCTACCCCATTTCCTAAGTAACCAGCATCAATCTATCAGGTCTCTTGCCATCAAGCCAATGCCAACGGCTACTAACGGCTCGGTTAACGCTGGAATATTTATATTAGCATGAGACGTTTTTATTGTATCGTTTGGAGAGCCACGACGAGACATCCTCCTTTGGCAGGGTGTTCTCCTGCCAAAGGAGGATGTCTCGTCGGCATCTGTGCACTTAGTACAGTGTTTTTATATTGAGTACTAGCGGACCCGGTCAAGCTTCGCTTTGACTTAATATGTGCACTTCTTCTCTATCCCTACCCTACCCTACACTACTCTACTCCTTCTTTATAGTAGGGGTGCCGAAGAGAGGATTTTTGCAGTTACTTGAGCGCGGTAGTTATACTAATACTATATACTAATAAAGGACTAAGGTTGCTTTACGTTGTTGAGTACGTCTACCAAGTATGAGCACTTAATATCGGTAGGTAACTTTGTGGCAACCAAAAAAAAAATCAACTTCAGAAAAACTCAAACAGCACGTCAGATAAGAATAGTAGGTGAGTTAATTACAAAAAGGTGTGCATTTCGTAAATCTAACGATTTGATCGTAATGTTATGGAATGGGAGGGTTCCAAACTTTCAAAATAAAACCCTTATATTTTGAGTTACGAGCGCAATTAATTTTATACTTATTTTGAAGGAAATAATCTCTTAATTAATTAATCGCTAAAGTTTCTGACAATTTCAGTAAGCCAAAGTAATAAAAATTGCTTTTAAAGTCTGTGGTTTTTTCCATTAAATAGTTATTTATTTTTTGCCATTTATGCTTGATCTACCAAATGTAATCGATCCCCATAACGCTTTAGCATCTCGGGCTCTTCAACTATTAGATCAATAAGCTTGCAACTAATACCCAGATTCCATTTCTGATAAAGCTACAAACTTTATAATATATTGGACGTTTTAACTTATCGAAAAAGACTTTCGAATTTGAATTTTAAACGATATTTGTTTCGTATCTCTTGAACGATATCTTCGTTTAAGTAGCTAGAAACTGAACGAGGAGAATTCTAGATCCGAAGTAAAGGTAATCTAAAATTCCAACAATGAAGGAGCTTTTATTTTCGCCCATTATATTTAATATCTGAGGAGATCTGTTCGGAGCATTGCTTACGACGCTCCCGGGAAATGTTCGCGGGCATTTGAGATAAATTCTTACATTGTTTGTTAAAACGATCTAGGAAACGACTAAATGTTTAAACTGTTTCAATCAACTTCAGAATAATTGCACGTAATAATTGTTATGATGTTTTATAATAAGCAGATTGGAAAAAGCTCAAGCTACCTTCTTTTAAAGTAAGTATGATATTTTTAAAGAGCGGTATAAACAAACTTACTTTCTTATTTACAATATAAGTATACATAAACGTATATAAGTACATTATAAATAGATAATAATCTGTATAGCACACGCAGCATTACTTGTATACAAAAAGTAATATAAACAGTAAAAAGTAATACAAAAGGTAAAAACTAAAGTCCAAAAAATATAACCCGACTACGTAAAAAGGGGTCTAAAAAGAACGAAACAAGAAAATATTTCAGGTAGAAATAGAGAAATCCAATTGTAATTTCTAAAGAACTAAACATTTTTAACCCACTAAAACACATTGGAGCGTAATGTAAGCTTCATATTACCTCTAAAAGTATGGAAGCCTGGTCATGTATGGCCATAATATATGCTGAAAAATAATCTACTAGTTGTAATGCTCGTACTGGTTGCTTCCTTGTTCTATTTTTTCGTGCAAACATTTCGTAGTTTCGACAGTCGTACGTTTTCCATTAATTATCCCGTTAGGTAAGTGATAAATTGGAACAGTAATTAGTGTATACGCGCTGATGTGTCGCAAGTCTTGCGGGATTAATCTTGCTGTCGGCAGATATGCTGTGATGCGAGATTCTCTGGATTTGGCGCTAATTAATTTACTTTTGTTTTGGTCACGTGTGTTTTTTGATAAGTAATTAGTTACGGTTTTCAAGATGGCGGCCGTGGGATAAGGATTGCAAACATGGATTTAATTGTACCGGTGTACTCACCTTGTTATCTAAATAAGCTTTTTAATATAAAAATAAAACTGACTTCAAGATATTTCACTAATTTGAATTTTAACACAAAAACTAATAAACTGATTTTCATGAAAATGAGATGGGACCAATCTAAACAATTTAATTTTTTTTTTAGTTTGAAAGAGTGTTGTAAATTAAACTCCAAACCCAATTGTGTACTGACATTATATTGATATACGTTACATTGCATACATCAAACTTAACACAGGCTAAAACATCACATCTTCCCCCTTACAAAAATTAAGAAGCAGTTTATACGTGTAATAACCATAATTATTACAACAATAATCATAATGTACAGTGGTACTCACCTGTACCGCTCAGAAATGACGGCATAGTGCTCAGAGTTATTTTCTGATATAGTAACAGCCTTCTAAGCGTTATTCATGTTGGTTCATTTCACATGTACTTTTTGTTCAAGAGCTTGTAGGCTATAAGCAACCTGCAAAATGACGGGTAACGCGATCGTGTTTGGCTTTAAATTACTTTTAACAATATGAATAGTTGATGTTGTGAATTTAATCCATTTAATTCCTTTCTTTTAAGCGTCAGTTTCAAATAAACTTATTCCGTAGATAAACTTATCTACGTGATACACATTTTTTTATTTTTTGTGTGTTATAAATTTGTAACCATACTTTGGAAACCATACATGCTATGAAACTATACATATTATTTATTAATAGAGATTATGATATATGTATGTATTTGACCTGACCTCGACTACCAACAAACTTATACAGACTGCATCAACAAATTGGTGTTAGTAATGCCGACACCTAATTAAATAACCACCCATACACATTCGATTTTGAACTCTGACATCGAACTCACAAAGTTGGTATCAGCTTGGTGACGCTTTTCGTATATGAGCATGGTAGTCGAAATTTACTGAGCCGATTTGGGGAATTAGAGGTGATTATTGTACAACGTGCATGTAACGTCGTGTCTAATCCTATTAAAGACTATGGCGTGATGGTGGGTCTTACATTAGCGGATGTTTGTTGTTTACGTGATGAAAATAATTTCGTTAATGTTTTTTATTAAGTTTACTTAGCTGCTAATATTACTCAACCGAAAAGTATTTGGATATTATTTTAAAATTGCTAAGCCTTACTCAAACTTAACATATTTCTTCCTGCATTGTAGCAGCATGATGGATCTAAGCACTATATCCCCACTCCTTTAAGAAGAGAGGAATGTGTCTCGTCGTTATCAACCCATATTCGGCTCACTACTGAGCTCGAGTCTCCTCTCAGAATGAGAGGGGTTAGGCCAATAGTCCACCACGCTGGCTAAATGCGGATTGGCAGACTTCAAACACTTAGAGAATTAAGAAAATTCTCTGGTATGCAGGTTTCCTCACGATGTTTTCCTTCACCGTCAGAGACACGTGATATTTAATTTCTCAAAAGGAACACAATTGAAAAGTTGGAGGTGTACGTCTCGGACCGGATTCGAACCCACACCCTCCGGAATCGGAGTGTCTGTGGGTCGTTAAAATTGGGTGATTGAATGATAAACGTTGTGGTTTTACCCGTATTTAGATAGTGTCAATTGCGTTCACAAATGCAAAAGTCATGCCACTGGGTATAAAATATAAAATCGATACGTCTGTAGTCTAAATTTAGCCAAATAGATTACGGTTAAGCTTTTGATTGTGTTAAATGAAACTGTTTACATAAGATCCTATCAAAACAGGACGTGACTCGGCCTTTAACTACTTCGTTTTAATTGAAAATGCAGTTGGATCGCAAACTGTAAATAGTATTATTTTCATTCTATTAAATTAGATTGTTGTTACCCAAGGAATTCATTTAGCGCCCATACTTTTTAACATTAATATTATTGAGTGCAATATCAACCTGAACTAATTAATGGTAAATCTTTGTTTTATGAGTTATAATGCCCACGTTATATAATATAAACCTGCAGTTTTGACTGTAAAGGCAAACTGTTCAGTTCAAAAGTCCTTGTATGGACAAAACTGAGAACTTTTTCTAATGATTTTAATAGAAATTTTGATTAGATAAAACAGTACAGTTAAAACTGAAGATCTTAACTGTACTGTTTTAACTAAGCCCGCATTAGAGCCCCTTGGCATCACTAACGTGATATCTCAAAAATTACTTTTTTACAGGAGGCTATTTTTCCGACTTTAAAAAAGGAGAAGATTTCTCAGTTCTACCGTATATATTTTTTAAGTAAATACAAGTCATACATGAATAAAGATTAGTTTTACCACGAGAATTTTCTTTAATGTAAATATAATAGCCTAAAATAGTAATTTATGTTATTGAAGCGAAGAGGCGGTTAATAAATACAAAACGTATAACATTTTTACACGTGAAAACGAATAAACAAGAACATGCCCCGGTAAACATTACATGCTCGTAAATTGGATTATTTTTGGATTAGCTTCGCGAACTCTGATTATCCCATTCGTGCGTAGCCTTCCGAATGAAGAAAAATTGAGTAAGGCGGCCCATATATCACTGAAGAAGGGTGAGCTCTTGCTGATTTCAGATCTTATTTGGAAACTACTTCTTTCTTTGTAACAAGAAAAGTCGAATGTTGTTCTAATATTTGATTTATTGCGGTTTTCTGGTATTTTAGATTAATCAACTAACTTTTCGTCTGTAACATATCTTGTTTGAATTTGAAGCTTATGTTTAGCAAAGATTTACGATTCGGTGCAAGGTTTATAGAATGATGGCGTTAGCTTTAGCGTTTATGTTCTGTGGGATGCTAAAATTGAAATTTTCTTTTTATCACTAACATACGAAGTTGCCATGGAAACGAACGTAGTCACAGCGTTGTAACTTTACAGAATTCGCGTGTTTTCATTACCATAGTCATATAATATTGAAGTGTTAAAAATGATTACACACATTTATCTGAATGATCGTTATTATTATCTTTTATGTTATGGTACAGTTTTGACCCTTGATCAGTTTCTAACAGATAACGTATAAAATGAAACATCACAATGCCTTCAGGCATTTTCCAATAGCCTTTATACTTTTAATGACAGTAGACAGAAATAACACAAAAGTTTTAAAAACAAGCTAAACGTTCTAATATATACATCTTACTAAACAAAGTAATAAACTGAAGTAAACAATATCAAAGAACGAGACTACCTATGTCCAACATCTCCATGTGAGGACACTTACCAAAGTGAGTCGTAATAATTTTCGTCATTGTTTTATAATAATGTAAAAATTGGACATAGCGAAAAGACCCGAGTCAAATATCAGCGCATTAAGAAGCTTTCGCTTGGTCGTTGGATCAAGATTGGATTACAAAAGGCTTCTCGCCTTTATAGGTTAGGAATGGAAGGTTCACTCTAGTTTGGGTCCTCAAATTCACCTTGTTTTATTCTTTAGAAGGCAGTCCTTGACTACAATCTCACGTGATGGTAAGTGACTATGCAATCTTAGATGGAAGCGGGCTAATTTGTTAGTAGGATGAAATACACATCCCTTTCGGTTTCTACTCAACATCGTACCGGAACCTTCGCTTGGTGGTTCGACTTTCCCGGAAGGCTGGTAACTAGCCACTGCCGAAGCCTCCCACCTGGACTTTATTAGGCCCTGCTGGGGATCAAACCCAGGAAAATCGTCTTATAAATTCACCGCGCATACCACTGTGCCTCGGAGGTCGTCACCTAGACTTTGACTACCATCTAGTTTAGCCATCCATGCCAACGTTAAGCTTTATCCTTATTACTTAGACAGCTATTTTCCTTTATAATATAAACAATAAATAAGGCCGAATGTCCCAAATTTCCCTCGGGTAAAGACGATTTACGTTTTACAATAAATGGGGCTCAACTGCTTTTTTTACAAGATTTCGTTTCATTTAAATTTTGTGAAGTACACCACCATTACCGACCAATTTGAACGCAGAGCACACCTTATAGGAGAGGGGATATGGAGCTTTGACCCACCACGCTGCTTCAATGCGGTTAAGCAGACGAGGGAAAATATAAGATTGTGAAAAACTAGTAATTTAAAATTACAAACAGACACTTCAATTGGGTATTTGACTTTGAATATTTTAGATTTCAACTATCGTGAGTGAGTGAGCATATTAAATTTAAGCAATTTAATTGGTTGCAAGAACCAGCTCATTACTAAGGGTCCCGTATGGAACTAGTCGAACATACATATACGTAGCACGTGAGCTTTAGCCGTGTTTCATTATAAATTTTATACCTTTGAATGTATTGATTCTTTTGAATAATTCGGCAAAGAAAAGACAATATTAACTAATTGTTTAATAAACTGCATATTGTTTGTACACCCATACAAGTTTTTTCGTCGGTGCGACGTCACTTATTAACAGTATTTAGAATAGGGCGTTTTAGAGCGATCCATGCAACGCAACGCCGTAAAGAAGTCTCTGTATCTTCGACAATAGGGTTCATTATTACTTCTAAAAGTTGCTCTACTAAACTCCGACCGCTCAGAGATTGCGTTTCTGAAAAATCGTGATAGAGTGGGCGATGTAACATGAGAGAGAGAGACAAAATAACTTTAAATAGTTTAAAAAAACTAAAAAACACGCTTTTAGCACGCATTAAAAATTACAAATATTGAATTTAAGTCACGTTTTCGTATATTTCGTATCCCTTTTATTTAATATCCATACCAAACAGCGAGTCCGCCATCTTAGGAAGGCCGCCATATTGGATTTTTTATTACGTTTCTTAGCTATTCATATATTGTTATCAGAACTCAGGGCGAGTGCAAAATTTCATCCTAATCGAAGACCGGTAAGTGGATCAAATTAAGATTCCAAGATTTGATTTTCTTTCATACACAGTTACAAGTGAAGCGTTTTAAAAATAAGCCAATGGTAATTGGATTTGGCATTTTCCAATAGCCTTTATACTTTTAATGGCAAATAGAAGACAGAAAGAACACAAAAGTTTTAAAAACAAGCTTAACGTACTAATAAATACATCTTACTAAAACAAAGTAACAAAGTGAAGTAAACATATGTTATGATGGTGATATGTTTGTCCCATTCGCACGAACTGTCAAAAACGCAATTTCTGAGCGGCCGGACTTTAATAACGCACTTTTAAAGCATACAATAGAAAATTTACAAATATTAGTACAAATTGTACGTAGTTACTATACAGGCGTAGTATTTACTACTATTTACTAGACGTTGCGACGCCATTCATTCTGCGGACGTGAACTGCACTAGCGTAGGGAGGCTTCGCCGGCAATGTGCCAAATTTCCGCTATGAAAAGTCGTTCAAGTCGACGAGCGTTCTACAATTTGTTCGTATTTTAAGCCTGTATTTATTTTTGGCTGGTACTGAGATGTATTTTATTGAGCTAAAACAATTGAATGGTATTTTTTCTTAATACCAAGGATTTTATATTATTAGATACTAGTGGACGCCCGCGACTTTGTCCGCGTGGAATTTACTTTTTCATAAATCCGTCGGGATCCATGGATTTTTTCGATGTAAAAAGTAGTCTATGAGTTCCAGACTATAATTTATCTCTACTTCAAATTTCAGGCGATTCGGTTCAGTAGCCGAGGCGTGAAAGAGTAACAAACACTCATGCCATCAAAATCATAAGGTTTTCGTAAATCTCGTGAATCCAAGGATTTCTTCAGGATAAAAGTAGACTATGTGTTAATCCAGAGTAAAATCTATTTCCATTTTAAATTTCAGCCAAATCGGTTCAGTAGTTGCGGCGTTAAAGAGTAACAAACATCCAAACATCCATACAAACTTTTGCGTTAATGGTATTAGTAGGATGTCACTAGCGCGTTGAAACTGATTCGGTAGGTGAACAGAGATGGCTAATTCTCTTAATTTCATTTAGTAAATAATTTAAGTTATTTAAACAAATAATATATACCTAAATACTATGGTGAGTTGTGTGTTCAGGAAGAACTACTCGTTTAAACTATATCTATACTAATATTATAAAGCTGAAGAGTTTGTTTGTTTGATTGAACGCGCTAATCTCAGGAACTACTGGTCCGATTTGAAAATTCTTTCAGTGTTAGATAGCATTTATCGAGGAAGGCTATAGGCTATATTTTATCCCCGTATTCCTACGGGAACCACGCGGGTGAAACCGCGCGGCGTCTACTAGTGATGTTATATTAAATTTGGCTACGCAGGGAGAACAACACGAGCGGATAAGAAGTTTCTCTCTCTGTCAGAGGATGGACCCGGCACTTGCACGGTGAATCCATGGAATGCTAAAGGCGGATATTTGTCTGACGTGTCGTGTTGTAACGCATTAAAACAGAATATTTATCGTACATTTTTGATGGTTAACAAGGAGCCACTTGAAATTCACACCCTGGAATCAAACCCTTCAAAACAAAAAAAAAGAATTTTTAAAATCGTTCTATAAATGAAAGAATTATCGCTGGACAAACATAAAAAAAACATACATACATCCGAACGTAGAACCTCCTCCTTTTAGGAAGTTGGTTAAAAATAGACTTAATTTTCCATTGTTCTGCTAGTTTGTACAACATCTGATGCCTGTCCCAAACTATGTAGGTATTTTTCAATTTAAGTTACGTAAATTGAAAAGCAATTTTTATTCCATTATTTGCACTAAATGAGTAAACTTTCACATAGGGGTCTGTGGGAGGCGGGAGGATCAAAACGCTTGCCTACAGTTCTGAAATTAAATTCCTTTCTCGTTTGCTCTGACCAACACTTCTTGCTATCTGAATCGATAAACATTACTAGAATGTGACCAGAAATACCTGCTTGTTAGATATGCAGCTGGAAATATCTGCTTGTTAGATATGTAGCTAGAAATAGCTGATTGTCAGTAGCCAGAAATAGGTGTAAGTCGGAAAGCTTGTATAGTTTTATCGAGTACTTAATCTACGTATACAATAATAATTGTTCTATTTCTATTTGATCCTACTAATATTATAAAATCGAAAGTTCGTATGGATGTTTGCTTGGATGTTTGTTACTCTTTAACGCCGCACTAAACCGTTTTGGCTGAAATGTGGAATGAAAATAGATATTACTCTACATAACCACATAGGCTAGGCAGCCGACGGATGTCCACTGCAGGACTTGTAGGGACATCCAAACATCACGATCCTGAGCCGCCAGCATCCAGCGGCTCCCTGCAACCCACTTGATGTCCTCGGTCCACCTGGGGGGAGGGGGAGGTTTTGGTTTAACCAACACTACGCTTTCTAGTACAGCGTCCTTCGGCTCTTCGAACCTGTATCAGTGACTTTTTTTTTTTTTTTTCTTTACAAGTTAGCCCTTGAGTACAATCTCACCTGATGGTAAGTGATGATGCAGTCTAAGATGGAATCGGGCTAACTTGTTAGGAGGAGGATGAAAATCCACACCCCTTTCGGTTTCTACACGACATCGTACCGGAACGCTAAATCGCTTGGCGGTACGTCTTTGCCGGTAGGGTGGTAACTAGCCACGGCCGAAGCCTCCCACCAGCCAGACCTGGACAAATTAAGAAAATCTCAATCTGCCCAGCCAGGGTTCGAACCCAGGACCTCCGTCCCAGGCCTTTTATTCATCTGCGGAGATCCTCATTTCTGATTCGATCACGCATGTGTAAAGTATTAATATAGATTATATTATGTATACTGGCAACACTGCCGTGTAAATAAAAATTAATTATGAAATGCTGCCATACTTTTAATAAAGGAATTTACAAAAAGCACACAGTGTGTTTTAGTTTAGCTGAGTAAATACTTTCACAAAGCGAACGCTCCCTCAAAGGCAGTATCGCGCGAACATTGTAAATCAAAGTTTCGAACGCAATGTGCCAGTCATCGGACATTTTAGCAAATTGTCTGTACACAAAATGGCTAATGGACGTGTAGTTTGCGCGCGAAATTAAAATCTATTGACTGGAACTAATGGTTCTTTTTTGACTGACGAAAAGGGGGTTCTATGTTCGACAGCTGGCCTATTCACTATTTTGGTCTTTATTAAACACCACAACAACCTATTAAAGTAAACATCAAATCAATTGACAAAATGTCTTCTACCCACTGTATGTCATCCACTAAAATGAAAGTAATCCCACTAGTCTGCAGCGCTAACGACTTGAAAACCAATAAAACTGATCGTGGGTTGTCGCGATGTGCTTGACAGCATGCCGATAGCGACCAACGCACGATCAGTTTTATCGGCTGTCAAGCCGTTAGCGCTCAGGCAGGTGAGATTACTTGATCGTCAGTGGCTGACATTACATATGATCTTAACTAGCATACGTCAAAGTTAGTGAATTACCCTGCAGTATGCATGTAGCTAAGTTTTCTCATATTGGTTTTAATTCACGTTCAAATATTTTTTCTCAGTTTCTACTTTCTATTGTTGGTCTCTTTTTTGGGGGTTCAACTTCTTGTATTTGGTCTCTTCTTGTTTCTTTTATTTGTATAGACGTACCATGAGCTTATATGAGTGATACAGGTTTTCAACATGCCTATCTCCTCCATTAAAACTCCGCGCCGCGAAAGAAGTCCCACGGCTAAAACCTGAACTAAAATTGACAGCGCCTTACTCAAATTATTTTATTAGCGCCACGTCTACGGGACATGTTTCGTGGCTCGGAGTATATATAGTACCTAGTCAAGATTGTATTATGTTAGGTGGTCGTACCTACAGATTATAAAAGACTCTAAAGCTATCACTTTGGGTACGACAATAGTCGCAAACGACCCAAGGACTATCGAGTATGAGTCCGAACTCACAACCTTGGAAATCAGGCGTAATAACTATTTTTTAATCTGAGGAAAGTTTAGGCTTTATTGTATACCGTGGAACCTTGAAAATGAGGAATTTGTTAATAAAATTATAAACTTCAACAGAGAATTTTTTCGTAATACGGCACTTTTGCGGTCTTTGTGCAAGAAATCCCTAAGTGGATTAAATAATAAAGTTTTACGTCCAACTTTTTGAAGGGATGTCTTCGAAGGCCATCTTTTTATGAAATATGAAAATATAATAAAACTTTTGTGGGCTTGGCTCGTATTTCTATGCGATTTAATACGCTTGATTAAATATGGCTCTGAAGGGTAAGGCAGTAAGTACTGTCGAGTCGTCAAGTCAAACAAAGTCAAGTATCTATACTTCTATACTTAATATTATAAAGAGGAAAACTTCGTTTGTTTGTTTGTTTGTAATGAATTAATTATAAATATATAGGGTAGGGGTAGAGTAGGGGTAGAGTAGGGGTAGAGTAAGGGTAGGGTAGGGGTAGGGTAGGGTAGGGGTAGGGCAGGGGTAGAGTAGGGGTAGGGTAAGGGTAGGGTAGGGGTAGGGTAGGGGTAGGGTAAGGGTAGGGTAGGGGTAGGGTAGGGGTAGGGTAGGGTTAGGGTAGGGGTAGGGTAGGGGTAGGGTAGGGGTAGGGTAGGTAGGGATAGGGTAGGGGTAGGATAGGGGTAGTTGAAAGTTTACATCGAGTTTCACGCGGACGAAGTCGCGGGCGTTCGCTAGTAGTCTATATTTTATCGTTTTATAACGTCACTTCTTCACTCGTCACACTTAACCTTAACCAGACGGTTTAATGTTTGTCAAAATGATTATTTGTTAGCTGACGTCGCGCGGTTTCGCCCGCTTGGTTCCCGTTTTCGTTGGAAAACTGGGATAATATATAGCCTATACCCTTCCTAGATAAATGCGCTATCTAGCACTGAAATATGTTTTTTAATCATAAGCATAATCATAAATAATTTATTGCCAGAATGTGGTCTTACACAGATATTGTTACATTTTAATGTTCATACACAATCTGCCTCCGATTCCGGAGGGTGTGGGTTCGAATCCGGTCCGGGGCATGCACCTCCAACTTTTCAGTTGTGTGCATTTTAAGAAATTAAATATCACGTGTGTCAAACGGTGAAGGAAAACATCGTGAGGAAACCTGCATACCATAGAATTTTCTTAATTCTCTGCGTGTGTGAAGTCTCCCAATCCGCATTGGGCCAGCGTGGTGGACTCTTGGCCTAACCCCTCTCATTCTGAGAGGAGACTCGAGCTTAGCAGTGAACCGAATATGGGTTGATGATGATGATGACTCATATTCTGTTACAATTCACCAGTGGTAATTGTCTCTGTGCTAAACAACGGATGGACAGACAGACAGACGTACATGGCGAAATAAAAGGAAATTTAGCTCCATTAACGAGAATATTAAAAAATAATTACCATACATATAGGTGGTTTAAAACGCGGCAGAACTAATTATTTTCACATAAATAGATGCAAAAACTCGGCGTTTTAATTTACGGGTATGACGTCACGGTAACTCGTTTCCACGGTTTCACAATTTCCCACCATTTCCACAATTTCCACCTCCGCCCATTCTCCCGCATAAACGCTCAGAGAGAAATCGCTATAATTTTTCAATATGAAGCTTTTTGCTTTTTTGCGGAAATATTGAAAGGATTGATTAATACGTCATATTTTAGACCACAGATATAAAGCTATTTATTTATCTGTGTTCTGTGTTTTAGACATTGTTCTGTACCTTCATAATATCATTTTTTTCTTTACAAGTTAGCCCTCGACTACAATCTCACCTGATGGTAAATGATGATGCAATCTAAGATGGAAACGGGCTAACTTGTTAGGAGGAGGATGAATCCACACCCCTTTCGGTTTCTACACGACATCGTACCGGAACGCTAAATCGCTTGGCGGTACGTCTTTGTCGATAGGGTGGTAATTAGCCACGACCGGGGATCAAACCCAGGATCTCCGTAATGTAAATCCACAGCGCATACTACGGCGCCACGGAGGCTGTCAAAAATCGTCGGCATTTGTTTTGTTGTAACATTTTTTATGCTTTACAAGTTAACGCTTGACCTCGACTGATGGTATGTGATGATGACGACTCAGCAACGACATGATTCTTACACATGCCATTTTGGTATGGGGCGATTTTAGCGATGCATGGTACCGCCGCAAAATTGATTCTTTAAATCTTTGTAGCTCCGAAAGTAATGATCGCATACCCTGTTACTTTTATAAAATTGCATGGTGCTTCTTGTCCCCTTATTTCTTTGAATTATTCTAGTATTGAGCCGTTATAGCCCAGTGGGTATCAGCTATGCCTCCAATTCCGGAGGGCGAAGGTTTGAATCCGGTCCAGGGTATGCACCTCCAACTTTTCAGTTAAGTCCATTTAATGAAATTAAATATCACGGTATCTCAAACGGCGTAAGAAAAACAACGTGAGGAAACTTACACACCAGAGAAATTTCTCTGCGTGTGTGACGTCTGCCAATCCGCATTAGGCCAGCGTGGTGGACTAGTGGCCTAACCCCTCTCATTCTGAAAGGAGACTCGAGCTCAACAGTGAGGCGAATATGGGTTGATAATGATGATGATCCTAATATTATTTTTGACAATTAAGAAAGTAGATTACTAACTTTCTTTTATCTAAGACGGTTCCCGCAAATGTGAACTAAGTAAATGAACCTGCCCGTAGAACTCCTAGGTCGTGGCTATAAAAGCTTTCCGTTTTAATGACCCCCCGACCCCTGACCCCCCCGCCCGCAGATCCACTCGGCAACTATGTCAACACGGGGTTCACCTTAGACACGATGTGTCTGTGATTAGAGAAATGCCGGCTGAGTTAGTTTTGCTTGCCGAGAACTCCGTTTATTATCGGGTCTAGAAATCTATACTAATACTAGCTGATGCCGCGCGGTTTCACCCGCGTAGTTCCCGTTCCCGTAAGAATACGGGGATAATATAGTGGTTAATATAATAATAATAGAAAATGATTACTTTTCTTCTACTAGAGGTGGTTACTTATCTATATCATAATAACGATTATTTCATTGGGAAAGACCATAGAGAAAACAATAACCGAAAATGAAATTCCACATGGATGGTTGAAGGAACATCCTTAAAAAAATTAAAATAAATGAATGTATGTAATGTAATAAACAGTAGTTGCTGAGAATCATACTTCACTTTTACTTTATAAATTACCCGTTTTTTATGATCTTTAAATTGGTGATTACGTAACATACACTTAAATATCAGCTTGTTTATTTAATTTCCTTCCGAATGTCAGATTAAAGAAAATAATTTTCATGAAATTAAAAAATATGGAAATAAAATATTTTCTTATACATTAAACACAACAGAACAGTACAAAATCTATTGGGTTCATTACAACCCATATTCGGCTCACTGATAAGCACGATTCTCCTCTCCGAATTAGAGGGGGTAAGGCCAATTTTTGCGGATTGGCAGAAACGACCATGCATACCTGAGAATTTTCTCAATTCATATGCAAGTTTCCTCACGATGTTTTTCGTTCACAGTTCGAGAAACGTGATATTTAATTTCTTAAAATGCACATTACTGAAATGTTAAAGGTGCTTGCCCCGGACCGGATTCGAACCTACACCCTCCGGAATCAGAGGCAGAGGTCATATCCACTGGGCTATCACGGCTCTATTGGGTTATCTATTAGGTTGCTTAAGCTTATTATGCGAGTTTATAACAAGGTATAATAAACTTCCAAGTTGATCGAATTTAATGTACGGCCATGAAATGTATTGATTTGTTATGGGACAAAGGATTGATTTGAATCACGTAAAGTCTTCGATACACCAAGCGCAAGTTGTTGTTAGTTTAAACTTAGATGTTATTCGATTGCATCGTAAAGTTATTTATTTTATTCGTTTCATAACTTTGATATAATACGCGCAGAGAAACTCCAACCATCGCTCTCAACTCACTTCATCGCTCGCTGAGTGATGAGGGCCACAGTTAGCGACCAAGTCTCGAATCTGTTTAGATACTCATCATCATTATTATTATTAACCCATATTCAGCTCACTGCTGAGCAAGAGTCTTTTTTTTAGAATTTTAGAATTTAAACTAGAATCGAAACTAGTCGGGCATACTCCGACGTAATATCACGTGAGTTTTAGCCGTGTTTCATAGTCTTTTTTTTATTCTTTACAAGTTAACCCTTGACTACAATCTCACCTGATGGTAAGTGATGATGCAGTCTAAGCTGGTAGCGGGCTAACTTGTTAGGAGGAGGATGAAAATCCACACCCCTTTCGGTTTCTACACGGCATCGTACCGGAACGCTAAATTGCTTGGCGGTACGTCTTTGCCGAAATGTCTCCTCTCAGAATGGGAGGGGTTAGGCTAGTAGTCCACCACGCTGGCCCAATGCAGATTGGCAGACTTCACACACGTAGAGAATTAAGAAAATTCTCAGGTATGTCGATTTCTTCACGATGTTTTTCCGTCACCGTTTGAGACACGTGATATGTAATTTCTTAAAATGCACATAACTGAAAAGTTGGAGGTGCATGCCCCGGACCAAGTTCGAGCCTCCGGAGTTGGAGGCAGAGATCATATCTACTGGGCTATCACGGCACGGTTTAGGTATTATAAATAAAAAAAAAATAAGCTTTTTTTTCGGACTTTTTTAAGGATTTCTTACAATAGTTTATACAATACAAAATATTACAGACATATAAATATTATATCTTTTATACATTTAAATCTTTTCGTATATTTCGTTCTTATTTACTTTCTGTAGGTCCGTTTGCCAATCGGCAAAGGCGTCCTCCAACCTTCTCCATTCAGATCTTTCTCTGGCTACTCTAGTCCAGGTTTTCCCAGCAACCTATCTGATATCATCTTCCCATCTTTTTTGTTGACTTCTTCTCTTCCTTTTCCCTTCCCTTGGATACCACTGTGTAATTATTTTTATGTTTATATATCAGTGTGCCCCAATCCTTAGCGACAAGTATAAATCAATATATCGTCGTGCTACATCGCAAAAGCACGTAGCGTGCATTGAATCGTGATTTGTGCCGATCATGCGACATGTTCAAACACGCTCCACTTTACTGTCGCAGCTACTTCTGCAGGATAACTTCTGAGCTTCTGACGGATATGTTACTGGCCGGATAACTGAAGAACTTTTCAGGGATTATTATAGGACTCAAAAGTGATTACAAATAAAATAAAACTAATGTCGAACAAAGGTTATGATTCAAAATCAAACTGTAACCAAAATAAGACCCTAGAATGACCTTGAGTGGATTCACGCACTTATGGACGATGTTAGTAGGGTTGAAGGCGCCTTTGACAGATATCTAACCTCCCCTTTTCCACTCAAGTCACTCTTCCCGCCTATCCCAAGTAACCCATAAAGAATTACACAACAAGAGATGTAGACGGCTGACGGCTCGAACGCCACGAGCATAGATGATACATTATATATTGAGACACGAGCACACTGATGCCAACACGAGATCGAGCGAAGTCACATCCGTCACAGACTACTATTTCCTACACTATTTATTAAAAACATGTAAATTTAAAATTCACACTTTTAAGCCTGCCATAATCTATACCTACTTATAATAACAGATTAAATTCTGTCCATTGAAGATATTTTGAAAATTTTTCTTGGAGGGCATTTTATAATCGATATTGAAGCCAGTAATATTTTTTTTTGGCTTGTCCGTGTTTTTGTTGACTGGGCACCACGCTACTGAATGAATTTTAAGAAATTAAACTTATGACGATTTGAGACCACAATACGAAGAAGGTGATACTTTTTGTCGCGAAAATTAAATCAGAACAAGGGTTGTAAGTATGTGTGGAAAGTTCTTCATTTTTCAAATTACATTTGTGAAAAATGATACGTGCGTTATAGTAAAATTACTCATTATTTGTAAGGAGATCTGTTATTTGAAATTAGAAAAGTTAGGGGTACAAAGAAAATAAAACCGCAGGCGTCCATAAGAATCTAATTTGATGATTCCTAACTTTAATTAAACTGTATTACCATAAATTCACTATATTCCTAGAACAACCTGTATCCAAGTTAGATACTAAAACGATTAAGGCAGATCGATCGCCAAATTGATCCAATCTGCAATCAAATCGCGGTAACACAGCTCGTAAAAGAAAATAAAGCGTCGATTAACCGAAAGGGGTTTCTAATTGGAAAACGATGAGGTCATTTCATTCGATCGTACCTTCCTCGATAACTGTCACAGACAGACAATTCGAGTTGGAATATACAGGGTGTCCTTTAATTAATGAAACAAAAGCAATTGGAAAATGCATCACCTAATTATCTAAATCGAATCTAAACAACTGTACAAGGTCAAATTTTGTACATTAAAGTTATTTTGAAAATTTTTGTATGAGGGCATTATACAGGGTGCTCGGGAGTACTTCCCATAACTCTGGGATTGTATTCTTTACTGAAAATTAATTAAAACTGTTCAAGGATCATGAGTGTTCGGTTTTAAAATTAATATTTTCGGGGTAAATAATAATTCTTTTGTAAATAATCTTTAAATGTGTTCCTTATATCTTTTCCTTTCTCGTTTTCGTTCCTTATAATTACGTAGTTTATTATGTCAAGTTTTACGTATTTTAAAATGCAAGGATAAATAAGGGCGTGTGTTACTTGGATACTCGGAATTATTTGAATTACTTTGTATGAAAACGTAAAAAGTTTTTATTTTTTAGTTAAAGAAATATTATTTATGCCGTTCGGTTCCTTGAGTGGACTCGTCAACACCTTGAAGTTATGGGAAATACTCCCGAGCACCCTGTATAATCCATGCTAAAGTCAAAAATACATCAAACTTTCAGCTTTCCTAAATGAGGTAAATGAGGTATGCTTGAAAGCCTCCGTGGCGCATTTTTATGCGGAATGTATTTAATAGACGGAGGTCCTGGGTTCGATCCCCGTTTAAGATTTTCTTAATTGGTCCAGGTCTGGCTGGTGGGAGGCTTCGGTTGTGGCTTGTTGTACCGCCAAGTTATTTAGCTTTCCAATACGATGTCGTGTAGAAACCAAAATTGGTGTGGATTTTTATCCAACTCTTAACAAGTTAGCCCGCTTCCACTTTAGACTGCATCATCAATTTTCATCAGTTGAGATTGTAGTCAAGGGCTAACTTGTAAAGAATAGACAAAAAACTTGGAACTTTTTGTAGAATGTAGTAGTAGTAAACACAAATCTTAAAAAAGGAACCTAGGTTTTAAAGCGACGACATAAACTTTTATAAAGAAAGTAATACTAAAAAGTACTAGAATAATATTGCAAATTAAGGTAAGACAATGTAGGCTTTGTGGGAAAAGAAAGCAGGTCAAGAATACACACACCGTACTCTAACCAGAAACTGTAGTTATTTCTGTGCTATGAGTACTATGCATTTTTTTTGCTATATTTTCGCCAAACTAAAAAAAAATGCTAACATAGTATATATAGGCCAGACAATTAAGGATTTCACCTCAAAATGTGAAATGAGAGATAGTAGGCTGAATACAAACCATTTACGTTTTTCAAGTCAAGCGCTAACTTGTGAAGAATAACAAAAAAATGGTATTCTGGTTGTAGCAGATTCTCGGTCCAGTATAAAAATGTATAAATTCCTGATATTCCTATAAAGATATTTCGTATTTTCAACTACCTTTTACACAGTTATCTAGGCAGTTTTGTGGGAACCTATTTTCTAACAACGTCATTATGCATCTAGCGCAAGGTAGCGCCGCCACGAGGCGTAAGTACACACGTTCTATTTTTAAAGTGAGAAGCGAAAGCCTTGCGTGATGGTCGCCCATGACTATCGAAAGTATTGCTGATATAACGATATCGTAATAGAGCTTTAACCAATGATAATTTTATACTATAGATAGGTAACGGCCCTACAAAATCAATGCAAAATGTGACCCGATTTTTTTTTTAATAAATAAATATACTTAAACAATACACATCACTATCTAGCCCCAAAGTAAGTATACAGAGTAGCTTATGTTATGGGTGCTAAGATAGTTGATATTGTAATATTAATATACAATTATATACTACATATAAATACTTATATAATGTATAAATATACACACAGACACTGGAAAACACCCATGCTCTTCACACAAATATTTTCCAGTTGTGGGAATCGAACCCACGGCCGTGGATGCAGAAAGCAGGGTCACTACCCACTGCGACACGCGGCCGTCAAATTTAATTTAGCTATATGTTATAGTTTCATTAATGAAATATTAAGTTTTTCAATCATGAAACTATTTAATACTGGGTCATTTGTGTTACAACGCTAGATAATCTCTCGGTTCTAGTTATTATTATTCGTTACAAATAGTAACAGGGATTTTGAGTTTAAGCCCACCAAATACCTCCAACAAAACAAAAATCTGGATAATTAAATAGAATTTAAAACAAAATGTTGTAAATTAAGCAAGAGAAATGAAAGGCAAAAGTTATTCCAGCATAGTAATTAAAAATTTTCATTTGCGTTTGTTTCCATACCTATTGTATAATTTTAATCCGTAATTTTTCGTGTCCTTATGAATAAAACAATCGTAAATTTTGGCAACAAACGTTAATTTTGAAAATGGCGCTGCTCGGAGTCACGTTGTGAACATTTTTGAAAAGAATTTATTGTTCCCACTCTAATGCCAACTTTCAGAAGAGAAATTTGCATCATTTTATATGAAAAATGCGATTTTCGAATAGTTTCATAAGTACTGGAACGCTTTATGCAATATCACATCTGTTTTCCCTAGGGATTAAAATCGGTTTTGGGATGAAAGCCAAGTTTTCTGTCTATACCTACCAATTTTAAAAATATCTCTCAAATTCTTTAATAACTAATAATTCTGCTACAAAAGTTTACTTTTTTAAAATTTTCAGTTAAAGTTATTTTGTACTGAAAGCTATACAAGTACCTAATTATTCCTTTTTATCACACTGATACCCAAAAAGCGAAAGTTTGTGCGTAGGTGTGTATGTTTGTTACTCCTTCTGTAACTACCGAACCGATTTGGCTGAAATTTAAAGTGTTGAACCTGGATTAAAAACAACTCTTTTTAGGGTTCCGAACGTACGTAGTACAAAAACGGAACCCTTATAATATCACTCGCGCACATTCTGGACTGCGCTGGACCAATCCAGTTGAAATTTGGTACACATTTGAATTCTATATTTCTATTTTACCCAGTTACCCGGTTTCCAAAAAAGACAAATCTCTAGGTCAAATTATTTGACAAAAACAAAATTATCTTATACTAGCTGACGCCAAGTGGTTTTACCCGCGTGGTTCTCGTTCCCGTACGAATACGGGGATAATATATAACCCATAGCCTTCCTCGATAAATGGGCTACCTAACACTGAAAGAATTTTCCAAATAGGACCAGTAGTTCCTGAGATAAGCGCAAGCAAACAAACAAACTCTTCAGCTTTATAATATTAGTATAGATTGTATTGCTGTGTCGTATAACTAAGCCAGCAAACTGGCAGATGAAATATATTTCAACTAAGGCATACAGCAGTGACAAGAGCCGTGATAGCCCAGTGGATATGACCTCTGCCTCCGATTCCGGAGGGTGTGGGTTCGAATCCGGTCCGGGGCATGCACCTCCAACTTTTCAGTTGTGTGCATTTTAAGAAATTAAATATCACGCGTCTCAATCGGTGAAGGAAAACATCGTGAGGAAACCTGCATACCAGAGAATTATCTTAATTCTCTGCGTGTGTGAAGTCTGCCAATCCGCATTGGGCCAGCGTGGTGGACTATTGGCCTAACTCCTCTCCTTCTTAGAGGAGACTCGAGCTCAGCAGTGAGCCGAATATGGGTTGATGACGACGATACAGCAGTAACCAATAACAATTTAACCTGGTGAGTAAGTGCCTATTAATGGTCTACAGTCTACATAATAGTACCAAAACGCTTACAACTTAGGATGCTTAGTTCATGTTTGCGTTTGCTATAAAGCCGTGTCTACACTAAACGGGAAAGCGATTTATTTTAAACCTTTATATTCATCATCATTATAGTTGGTAGAGTAGTTACAGCTTGGCAACTTCGTAACATCCCGATGATCCGCGCGGGCCGGGGGGCGTGTAGCGATGAATGAAAAACCCACGACTGATGCATCTCACTTCGGCAGTCTTTCCCCTCCGTCGCCCGCATATCACGGGAGTGTCTCTCTTGCCAGACTATAGTGGCTTCGGATTACGAGGTTTTGGCTTTAAACCCGTTATCCCGTACTGGGGCAATGTTGTGGGTCAAAGCACCATAATGTCTTTCCTATAAGAAACGAAGCCTGTCCCTGTAATGTAGGCTGATAATGTTTGAAGGAAGAGGAGAAAAATAAAGTTTTTTCTATTTTTAAACGATTTCAAAAAAAGGAGAAGGTTCTCAATTCGACGTGTATGTTTTTTTAAATTTTTGTTACCTCATAACTTTGTCATTTATTAATGGATTTTAAAAATAGGGATGATGACAGTTTTTTGAATTGTATATAAATAAAGAGTATGCTAATAGTAAAGCAATTTTGTAAAAAGAACAGGGTATCTGCGATCATTACTTTCGGAGCTACAGGGATTTAAAGGGTCAGATTAGAGGCGCTGCCGCGGATCCCTGAAAAACGCCTAATACAAAATGGCACGAACTAATGACGTCGTAGGCACTGTAATGATCGTTAGATTTGTATGAGCGTACAAACAAAATTAGTAAAATCTTTGTTATTTGTGCGATTATGTTTATAGTTTAGTTATTAAAAAATGTTACATTTAATGTAAGGAAGCTAAAACTGTATGAATTTTTATCTAATTACGACAAAAGATTTTTAATAGATTTTGAAATTTTATTATCTCATTTATTTTGCAAATATCCAAACAATCTTTGCTTTTTATGTATAAATGAGTTAACATTGACCTTATTTACCCGAATGTATCATAAAACTCAATATATTCAAACCTAGTCATCATCCCCATTCTTTTTTTCGTTTGAGAAGGTATATTTCCTGATTAGTCCCATTTCATGTTCAGGAAAATCAGTTTAGTAATTCTGTGTTAACATCAAAATAACTGAACTGTTTGAAGTTTGGTTCCATTTTTATGTTAAAAAGATTATTCTAAATCTATACGTATAGTGCTTACCCTAATCAATAGCACTGTGCACACCACTGAGCCACGCTATTAATGTCTACAACAATGGTACCAAAGCGCTCACGACTGAGAGTGTTTAGTTCATGTTTACACTGCCAGTAAAGGCGTGTCTACAGTAAACGGGAAAGCGGTTTATTTTAATCCTACTTAGTAGATCCTTTTGTATAACTTGCTGTGTTAGTATATCAGCCCCTCTAGCCACGTGGCACGTCGATTCTCTTTCTACGATCGCTAACGCTTCGAAAACTATAAAAATGTATGGGATGACAGATCTTGATCACGTGACCTGTCGATAGCAAATGTCATTATTCCCAGTCATTTTTCTAGTTTTCGAAGCGTTAGCGATTGTAGAAAGAGAATCGACGTGCCACGTGGCTAGAGGGGCAGTTTATCTATTTTGGAAGCGATGTTAGAACCTCTTCATAAGTCCGTTAACGATCACACATGTTTGACAAAGACGTTTGGTTTGACTAGAAGTTCGATCGTCAGCGGGTGCCAAAACGTATCTTTACTTCTTTACTAATATTATAAAGCTGAAGAGTTTGTTTGTTTGTTTGATTGAACGCGCTAATCTCAGGAACTACTGGTCCGATTTGAAAAATTCCTTCAGTGTTAGATAGCCCATATATCGTGAAAGTATATGGTATATATTATCCCCGTATTCATACGGGAACGGGAACCACGCGGGTGAAACCACGCGGCGTCAGCTAGTTTTTAATATTTTTTAAACTTATTTGTTAACCTTGTTGAAATGGAACTTTTCATTAAGCGATATTTGAACGTTTGACGAAGAATTTGATCGACAACGTGCAACGTGAACATTGGATTCGTCTTTTAATATTTTAAAGATATCAGCATTAATCCATTATTATTGAAATAACAGAAAATTTGCTATTTTTATAACTAAATTATTTACAATTTTGATAATTTTTATTTTGTAGAGCTTTGTCTTTAGAGCTGTAATCTTAACTTAATCCTGAGAAAGTACTCGAGTGAACGGGGAACAAAGCTTAATGTGCTTAAAACTGCTATTACTTTGACACAAAAGCCTCGCTAAGTCATCTCCGTAATAGTAGAGGAGCCCGGGATGATAAATCTGTAGTTACTAAAGCATCATGGGAATCGATTAGATTTGGTAGATTATATGATTTTTTTTTTTTTTTTTATTCTTTACAAGTTAGCCCTTGACTACAATCTCACCTGATGGTAAGTGATGATGTAATCTAAGATGGAAGCGGGCTAACTTGTTAGGAGGAGGATGAAAATCCACGCTCCTATCGGTTTCTACACGACATCGTACCGGAACACTAAATCACTTGGCGGTATGTCTTTGTCGGTAGGGTGGTAACTAGCCACGGCCGAAGCCTCCCACCAGCTAAAAAGAATAAATGGTTATATACTTTTTTCGCTTTCAGCGGTGGGGACAAAATTACAGATTTCAAAGTAAATTTTTATTACTTTGACTTACAGAAATCATCAGAAAACATGAGATTATTCAGGAGATCATTTCATTCAAAATTCAAAATAAGTAAATAATTTATCGCGCCTGCGGCTCGATAACAGAAATATAAGGGTTTTATAATGTAACTTTGGAACCCTCTCATTCCATTACGTTATGCTGAAATCGTCAGATTTTCGAAATTCAATCGACTCACCTACCTTATCTTTATCTGGCGTGCTGGTTGAGTATTTCTGAAATTAATTTTTTTTCGGTTGCGCTAAACTTACCCACCAGTATTAAGGGCTCATACTTATTGGAGGTACGAACAACGTGCGAGGTATACTCCCTTATGTTCATCTGCCGCGCTCGAGTAACTGCAAAAATCCCCTCTTCGGCTCCTTTACTATAAATAAAGCTTAGTTGCGTAGTGTAAACACCATTTTCAGGTTGTGGTCTTATAATTATGCTGAATGTTTAGTGAACGAATAATCGTTTCATCCCAAATTGCTTCCGATAGCCTAAATTTCCGACCGATCTGTATAATGGCCAAAATTTCTGGCGTAATTTGAAGCTAATAAGCGGTTTGGTAATATTTTGAGAGGTTTATTTAATAACTCGTGGTTGCTCGGTTTTGCTAATTACTGTATGTGGTAAGTTACCTACAGAAAATAAAAATAAATAATTGAAATTACTTCGCTTTGAGATGGTCTTCATTATTTGGTTCATTATTTTTATTTACTCCTTTTATTTACTTTGACGGCCTCCGTGGCGCAGTGGTATGCGCGGTGGATTTACAAGACGGAGGTCCTGGGTTCGATCCCCGGCTGGGCCGATTGAGGTTTTCTTAATTGGTTCAGGTCTGGCTGGTGGGAGGCTTCGGCCGTGGCTAGTTACCACCCTACCAACAAAGACGTACCGCCAAGCGATTTAACGTTGTTGATGATACGAGCATGCTTATCATCAGTTTACATTTGCTAGCAATAAGCACGCTATTTTTAAGTATGCTCCTGAATAAGCATGCTCAAAGCATTCCAATTCCACATGCTAATTTGTGTCTATCGCTCTCTGTCTATATCGTGTTAGACAGGGAGAGATGAAGGTGATGAGAATACAAATAGCAATGCTGATCGACTAGCATACTCAATAAGCAAACCTGTTCAGACGCGCTAAAAGCACGCCCCCTTCCACCCGCGCAGCAAGTAGCATTCTCATAAATCGCACGATTGTTGATTCTTGAGCAAGCTCGAAATAAGCATGCTCATTATTAGCAATGTTGCGATACACATGCTAATAAGTACCAACTGCTCAATAGTAGCATACTTTCAAATAAAATTAAATCAAAAATCATTTATTTCAAGTAGGCTCAGTTTACAAGCACTTTTGACACGTCAATTGACTATTTGTAAAGATTCTACCACCGGTTCGGAAGGCAGGTTCTGCTGAGAAGATACCTCAACAAGAAACTCAACAGTTGCTCTTTTGAAAAAGTCATACAGTATTATAATTTACAATTCACAATAATTACAATTCCTTATAGTTTTATTTCCTGTGTGAAGGTGGAAGCTGATCCAATGGCCTCCAAGCGCTTTTATCTTTAAGGAACTCATCAATGTTGTAGTAACCTCGACTAAGTAAATGTTTTTTAACACATTGCTATGCATTGGCAAGTCCATCACAGTCTTGGGGATCTTGTTATAAAAGAGTACGTCCAAACCTACAAAAGATTTTTTTACTCTTTGGAGACGATATGCAGAAATAAGTAACTTATGCCCGTGTCTAGTAAGACGTGGGTTTACATCTCCTTTTCGTTTGTACAAATTAATATTTTGTCTTACATAGACTATACTGTTATATATATTGACAGGCTACTGTTAGTATATCTATTTCTTTAAACTTTTGACGATAGGACTCGCGTGATTTTAATTGATATATTGCTTTCGTGCTTAAGAGTGTGCAATATGTAATTTGGTGGTTACAAATGGTTCTGGATCTCAGATTCTGGAAAAGTTAGGAGCCTGATATTTGGGTAAATGATATTTCAAAGTGTTAGCTTCGTTATGACTATACAAAATACACAATTTGTAAAACTTTTCTCGATAGTTTATTTTTTTGAAAAATACATGTTTTGCTCACATTTTGCTTTCAATCTCAGGAAAAGCAAACTTATTTTCTTAAATTTTTGTTTTGTATAGAAAATTATCTTGAACATAGCCATTTTGTTTTTCGTTGTTGTTTCATTTACTTGCAATTAGGTTAAAATGGTTTTAACGCTAACGTCATAAAATTTGCGTCGCGCGTCAATCGCTCCGCGCTTTTCACTCACGTGAAAGTCATAATTCGGCGTCTCGTTCGCGCTTTGAATTTTATCCATATCGTACCGACGCGCTGCGCGCTCTTAAAATGAGTATGTGTAACAGTAGCTTACTGTCAGGGGTCGTCTCTTAAGTCTTATTTACATCAACTCCGAGTAAACCCATGTTACGTAACGCCGCACACGTCAGAATGAACCGGTCAATATAAAACACATTTCCCTCAGCGCTCCGTTCCCACCGCAGCGCGTAATCAACGGGGCTCGTTGAAAGATGACATTTATTATTCAAACACACACACCTCGTTAGAAAATTGCACTTTGTTACTATCGTGTTAGAGTTTCTTTTTGCGTCGGCTTCGTTGACTTTAATTCAGTGTACTTTGAACGTTTGCATTGAATTTTTAAAGTAACCAAGTCAACTTGTCGAATGCAAAAGTGTTTGGTGTTTTATGATTCCACTTCAACGTTGTTTGCAACGTTGTTTCAACCAATGGACTTGAATAAGTAAATTGTATCAATTTGTAAGATAGCTTTGTATCTGCCCAATAGCCGTGAGCCGTGGTAGCCCAGTGGATATGACCTCTGCCTCCTATTCCGGAGGGTGTGGGTTGAAACACGGTCCGGGGCATGCACCTCCAACTTTTCAGTTGTGTGCATTTTAATAATTACAACACACAACAACAACAAAAAAACGAGCTATGTTAGGAGTATCTCTGCGTGATCGAATCAGAAATGAGGAGATCCGCAGAAGAACCAAAGTCACCGACATAGCTCAACGAGTTGCGAAGCTGAAGTGGCAATGGACGGAGCACATAGTTCGAAGGGCCGATGGACGTTTGGGTCTCAAAGTGCTGGAATGGCGACCCCGCACTAGTAAGCGCAGTGTTGGCCGAACACCCACCAGGTTCAGTATCGTGATGTTTGGAAGTCCCTACTAAAGGCCTATATCCTGCAGTGGACGTCCATTAGCTGATATGATGGTGATGATGACCCGAAACGGTAAAGTACAAGATAGTGAGGAAACCTGCAAACCTGATAATTTTCTCAATTCTCTACGTGTGTGAAGTCTGCCAATCCGCATTGGGCCAGCGTTCTCATTCTAAGAGGAGACTCGTGCTCAACAGTGAGCTGAATATGGGTCGTTAATGATGATGATGAAACTTTCATTATATTATCACTGAAACAATTTAATTTCCGTCAGTAATAATATTTTTTTAATTAAATACTTGTTTTCAAAGCCCCGAACCAAAAAAGCCGTATTCAATTATTATGACCGTTTGTATTCATTTGGTCATCGCGTATTCAATCAACTGGCGCACGCTCCAATAATTAACTTGTATCTGACCATTGTATCCATTATGTGAACGAATTCGTTCATATCGCGAATAAAGGCAAACGCTTTGTTCTGCAGTAATGAAATTACGATACGTAGTCCGTAAATAGCGTTCTAATAAAAAATTTTGGTTTCGATGTTGATTTGAAAGAAAGGTTTTTGCTAATTACTTCCACATACGTATTCTGTGCTAAAGCGTAGAATGGATTTAAGAAAAAAATCGCGTATGTACTTATAAAGCCTAAAATTCAGTTATTCACAAATCCCGCGGGAACTATAGATTTTTCCGGGCTGAAAAATAGCCTGTGTTAATCCCTTGTTAATCCAGAGTAAAATCTAGTTCAATTTTAAATTTCAACCTAATCGGTTCAGTAGCCGCAGCGTAAAGACGGAATAGACATACTTTCACACACACACACATACAAACTTTCTTCTTTGTAATATTAATGTGATATCATATAACTTATTTTTCCTTCCTAGTCTGCCTTAATTATTGCGCTATCCAACACCAAAAATCTACGTGTATTTATGATCAAAAGTCAAATCTTTTGCGTTGACAAAGATTGATTTTTCTACAACTTCGAAGGATGACATATCAGCTTAATTGCCATTAACTTCAGGTACATATTTAAAAAATCATAATCATAATTCATTTATTTCAAGTAGGTTCAGTTTACAAGCACTTTTGAAATGTCAAAATATGACTATTTGTAAAGACTCTTCCGGTTCGGAAGGCAGGTTCTGCTGAGAAGAGCCGGCAATAAAAGGTTGTTTCTTTCCAAAAAATCATATTACGGGGAATCAGACTAAATTTTACTTCTGATAACGGAGAAGCCGTAGCCTCAAAGCAGGTTGTAAGCTTTATATGTCAAGGATGGCAGATACACAAAGTAACACTATCGATCATTACCGGAACGACTGCTTAACATACTAATACAGTTCTACCCTCTAACTACAATATTGATAAAGTACAGCGCTGAAACTATCAGATGTAAACCAGGATTAACTATCATATGGCAGTAAGGCAGCCATTAGTAAAATTACGGACTGGCAACCGCTAGTAGCAGGGTTAAATGATCCTTTTACAGTATACTAATACTCCCCTTTTCCACTCGTATTGCTTCCCAGCCAAGTAATTATCAATACAATGGCCGGACTATACGGATAGCTCAGCCAGTAGCTATTATATCACTATCACTATTTAACAAATTCTAATATTATCACAATAATTAAGGTAGATTTTGCTATCCGATCTAATAACTCACTCGCCGACACATACATTATTATAATTTACAATTGTTAAAATAATATCAATTTCTTTTATTTTTACTTCCTGTGTAAAAGCCTCCAAGCATTCTTATCTTCAATAGGCAATTTCGGATCGACTTTTTCTAAGTCAAGTGGTCAAGGGAAAGTACCGTACTGGTAGGTTTTGATTTCCTTACGAGTGTCTAAAATGAGTTATTGTGAGCTTCTTCAGAAGCTTTTGAATAGGTCGGCTAATAAGTCGAATTTTGCTACAACTTTGAGGGATTGCAGACCTGCGTCATCATCATCATCATCATCATCATCATCATCATCATATCAGCCGATAGACTTCCACTGCGGGACATAGGCCTTTTGTAGGGACTTTCAAACATCACGATACTGAGCCACCTACTTCCAGCGAATCCCTGCGACTCGCTTGATGTCATCAGTCCACCTCGTAGTCGACCAACACTGCGCTTACTAGTGTGGGGTCGCCATTCCAGCACTTTGAGACAACTACGTCCATCGGCTCTTTGAACTATGTGCCCCGCCCATTGCCACTTCAGACCTGCGTAGTTGGTATTGTATATGAATTTTAGTTTAGTAGTCTACAGGATCCTGAGAAAACAAAATTTATTGACATAAAAAAAGTAATAGGAAAACCGTAAAAGCTTTGCAACTATAATACAAACAGTCGAACAAGTCATTAATATCCGATTTTTCACAAAGTTTCGCGCTAAATTACTCTCGTGGACTGAAGTTTATTTGATAGGTATTGTGATTAAACGGTTTCCCGATGTTTGTTTTGTTTTCTCCACAGTCTTTGTGGCAGGTTGTAATAATATTTTCTTGCTATAGATCTGTAATAGCGTCATTATTTGAGAAATAAAAATGGCAAATGACTCTTTTTTGTCCACATGACAATAATGTTTAATGTCTAGCTTATATTAGCCTGTCTATGTCTAGTTTGTAGAGTCTATGCCCCTTATGTCGAAAACCAAAAATGGTACTTAGTGCTTGTGCTCTGACGCACGAATGGAGTTTACTCTTTTGGATCGACTGTCTAAATAGGTGTATGTTGCCGCAGCATACACTATGGATGTACGCCTTAAAAGTGAAAGGTGCGCAGAATAGGTTGCGCACAAAAACGTAACACTGTCATTCGTTCATCGGATTTTACTGCCCATATTTTTTTCATACCGGGAGCTATATATGAAAAATAGATTCTTAAAGAGTAAACTCCAATAAACTCCGAAAATTGTCGCCACTTTTAGCTCAACAATTTAAAAAAAATGTTAACCTGAAGTTATAAAAAATCGAATTAATTACGAAAAATTGATTTCTTCGGCCTTGAATAACTTAGGGCACAGATGTGAAATTTTACGAGACATTTGAGACAAAATTTAGAACACCAAAAAATGTTGTAAAAGTTTTGTATTCAGCTTATTATCTTTCATTTCTTATTTCGAGATGAAATCCTTATTTGACTGGCCTATATATACTATGTTAGCATTTTTTTAAGTTTGTATATATAGTAAAAACAATGCATAGTACTCATAGCACAGAAATAACTACAGTTTCTGGTTAGAGTACGGTGTGTGTATTCTTGACCTGCTTTCTTTTCCCACAAAGCCTACATTGTCTTACCTTAATTTGCAATATTATTCTAGCGTATTTTTTAGTATTACTTTCTTTATAAAAGTTTATGTCATTGCTTTAAAAGCTAGGTTCCTTTTTTAAGATTTGTGTTTACTACTACTACATTCTACAATTAGTCGAAATAGACTGTGTCAGGAGAGGTACGACATTAGCCTAAGGGGCGGGGATCGACATGATTGTAGTGGCAAGACAGAGAGAAAATATATTTAAAAATAACACATATTGTATGGCCATACGCATATACAATCATATTCCAGAGAGTTTGAAAGGGTTAGATGCTATGCAATTCAAAGGAGGTACTAAGTACAGTAGCCAGTCAATATATATATATATAACAGTATAGTCTATGTAAGACAAAATATTAATTTGTACAAACGAAACGGATTTAAACCCACGTCTTACTAGACACGGACATAAGTTAGTTATTTCTGCACATCGTCTCCAAAGAGTAGGTTTGGGTGTACTCTTTTATAACAAGATCCCCAAGACTGTGATGGACCTGCCAATGCATAGCTTTAAGCAATGTGTTAAAAAATATTTACTTAGTCGAGGTTACTACAACATTGATGAGTTCCTTAAAGATAAAAGCGCTTGGAGGCCATTGGATCAGCTTCCACCTTCACACAGGAAATAAAACTATAAGAAATTGTAATTGTTATCAATTGTAAATTATAATACTGTATGACTTTTTTAAAAGAGCAACTGTTGAGTTTCTTGCCGGTATCTTCTCAGCAGAACCTGCCTTCCGAACCGGTGGTAGAATCTTTACAAATAGCCAACTGACGTGTCAAAAGTGCTTGTAAACTGAGCCTACTTGAAATAAATGATTTTTGATTTTGATTTTTGATTTTGAGGAATGGTCAAAATACTCTTAGATAAAGGATATTACACAGTAGCAGAGTTCCTTAATGACAAATTATTTTATATCAATAAAATGTAAATTCATTGACTTAAAGTTATGAAATAATTGACAATTGTAACATTGCTTAATAAAAATTATTATAATGTACTCGGCTTGCACGCCTATGAGGCAGGTTTTTTTTTTTTTTTCTTTACATGTTAGCCCTTGACTACAATCTCACCTGATGGTAAGTGATGATGCAGTCTAAGATGGAAGCGGGCTAACTTGTTAGGAGGAGGATGAAAATCCACACCCCTTTCGGTTTCTACACGGCATCGTACCGGAACGCTAAATCGCTTGGCGGTACGTCTTTGCCGGTAGGGTGGTAACTAGCCACGGCCGAAGCCTCCCACCAGCCAGACCTGGACAAATTAAGAAAATCTCAATCTACCCAGCCGGGGATCGAACCCAGGACCTCCGTCTTGTGAATCCACCGCGCATACCACTGCGCCACGGAGGCCGTCAAAAATGTATGAACATTAAAATGTAACAATATCTGTATAAGATTTATGATTAATGATTTATGATATATGATTATGATTAGGATTTATGAACCACCACCCCTCGGTGATTAGTGCGACCCCCATACCATACCATTGTGTTATTGAAGTTATTCTTTATTTGTAATGTTTTGGTTACGATGAAATTTGGCAGGGAGGTAGTTTATAATTAGTAGATGTCTGCCAAGATCGGATTTCCCTAAAGGCCGGATTAAAGAGTCGCGAGCGTCTGCTTTATTTCATACCTCGCTCGAAGACTCGAACTCATTATCAATTCTACTAATTATCTCGACTCGATTTAATAATTATCTTCCAGTATTAAAATAATTAATAGTGAAAGATCTGGATTAGAAACGACCTTCACCCATCTGTTTAATAGATGAAAAGAGTTCTTCTGTCAAATTCAGTACGTTAAAAAATATATTGCGAATAGGTTACCTGAAATCTACTGGCCAAACTATTATTAACTATTGTTAACTATCAATAATGATAGTTTGGTCAGAAGTTTTTAGGCTACCTGGCAATGGAATATTCCTAGCGGACACCCACGACTTCGGCCTCTTTAATCCGGCCCTCTCGCAAAATCCGTTCTTAACGTCTACTAATTATAGACTACCTCCCTGCCAAATTTCATCTTTGTACGTTAAGCGGTTTTCGAGATTTCGTGATAAAACCTTACGTATTTATATACTCGTATTATGAGTATATAAATGTACTTATAATATAAAAAACCCTTTTAATTTATTAATACATTCGCTGCGGTGCGAGATCAATTGACCGCACCACAGAAAGTTTTAGTACGAGGTCAAAAAACCTCGTATTTCACCAGGGGAAAGTACTGACAAATCAATGCCGCAGTGAACGTGTTAAATAGATGGGTGAAGATCCTTTCTAACACTGATCTTGGAGTATAAACAGTGAAGTCAACACGTCTTCCTCTAATGGCTTCCTTGCGGTCTCAGCTAAAGTTTTCGTAAACTAGAACTATAACGGTGGCCGGTGGTCTTAACTCACATCTTAAACTTACACTTTAGTATGCTTAAGTTCGCTCATAAAACGCGGTTACGTGTTTGTTTTTTTTATAAAGAAATATAAGATTCTAAATAATGTAGAATTGAGATGGTGATCGCCACAGTAGACATTGCGTAATTTTGTAAAAGTTAAAAGATCGTTTATTTCACTTGTACACACCATGGAAAAGGCTAGTTGACATTTTTTTTTAAATGGTGTTATATTATAGTTTATTATTATCGTTCTTCTAAATTTTTTTGAGACGTGATGTCATGAAAATTTTACTACTCTATGCTACTCTGGGCAGGTAAAATAGAACAAAAGTTCTGCTCTATTAAAGGTGTCTGACACTTTTGATACTGCTTTAGAATAATAATCTACAAAATACATATAAAAATCAGCTATACCTACTTTAAATTAAGTAACACTGTTACAGAAAATACTAGATCCCGTATCGCAAACTAGATGGCGCTGCCAGTATTTTAACCTACGCTAGCGTTTGTCCGACTCGTAAACCATATACAGGCATGTGACTTATGTGTTACTGTATTTATTCTTACCTCGGTGTGCACTGATAACTGGACCATTTCATAATACATAATTACCTTTGAAAGTTTGAACCTTTTATAACACTTTTTTAGTTACATTTCTCAAATGGTATCTGCCTAAGTAACACAGAGTAAATCTTCACAAATACGCAGGTATTTAAATCACGTGAGACGCTTATGAAAACCTAAGATTTTATCTTCGCTCTGGGATCTTGGATCCGTACATCCAAGGTCAAACGGACTTCTAAAAGTAGATAACACGAGAATGTTATCATGTAGATCACATTGTTACGTCAATGCAATAAATCAAGGAGTTTATTAACATTTATCGACAATGTTCGACAGAACTTAGCAACTTTTTGTCGTTCATTCCGTATAGTTATCGAGAAATATCCGCTTAAACTTCGCATCGCATCCATAAAAATGAACTTTTCATTACCTTATGCTAATGAAGAACAAGAAAATATAGGCTCAATTCCCTATATAATAAGGTCGATATTACTTTGGTACGCTCTTAGAAAACAAGAATAATATACCTCCATTCGTTAGAAATGTCAAACCACATTGGGATTTATGTAAGAACAGAAGTTAATGTATGGACGATAAGTTACTTGCAAAATAATGAAGCTGAATGTTTTGTTTGTGATTTATATACGAGTAATTTGTGTTAAAACTTGCTTTATACTGCAAAGTTGGCGAATTTGCATTAAAACGTAAGTTCAAAATCCACAGAATGAAATATTGCGCTATTAAAGTAAATGTATTCTATTAATTATATTAATATGTAAGAACTGTTTTATGTAATGTATGGTTAACACTTTCCTCTGGTGCGGTACGAGGTTCTTTGAACTCATACTAAAACTTTATGTACGAGGTTCATCGACCCCGTAACTCTTGAACACGCTAACCATACGAGGTCAATTGACCTCGTACCGCAGCGAACGTGTTAAGTAAGGTTAAATGGTATGAGAGTAACGACTGTATAACTTGGCAGATTTTATGTTAACAAGTTTTTTTAAGAACGGATTTTGCACGTCGCAAAATCCATTCTTAGCGGACGTGTACTAGCAATAACCTACCTCCCTGCCAAATTTCATTTTTCTACGTCAAGTGGTTATAGAGAGATATATTACCTTTCGCTTTTATATATTTAAATATATTATTTAATCACTTCAGAGGATTCAAGTAAGATAAAAGATGAATTTTATAAATGGTAGGTATTACGATGATCCAAATTAAATAAAAATAAAGCCTTTTATTAAAAGCAAAAGTCATCGAAAACTCATTTACAGTGGCGGGTAAAGAGTTTTTACCCAGTTCATTTAGTTCCTTTTTTCGCTTTCATTCCTTTTTCTTTTTTACTGGCTAATTAAGTTTTATTAAGTAAAATTTTGATTAAAAATAGACCCGTGATAGCCCAGTGGATATGACCTCTGCCTCCGATTTCGGAGGGTGTGGGTTCGAATCCGGTCCGGGGTATGCGTATACCTCCAACTTTTCAGTTGTGTGCATTTTAAGAAATTAAATATCACGTGTCTCAATCGGTGAAGGAAAACATCGTGAGGAAACCTGCATACCAGAGAATTTCTTAATTCTCTGCGTGTGTGAAGTCTGCCAATCCGCATTGGGCCAGCGTGGTGGACTATTGGCCTAACCCCTCTCATTCTGAGAGGAGACTCGAGCTCAGCAGTGAGCCGTATATGGGTTGATAACGACGAAGTAAGATTAACTGCCTGGATGGTTCAGTGGTTAGCCTATGTGGTTTGGGATCACGGGGTCCTGAGTTTCAGTCTCTGAAACCTCTTCTATAAGAAGGGTGACCTGGTACTGGCAAAATAGGCATAATTATACGTGGCGTAGCTCTCTAGAGGATTACTTCTTCCGCTTAATTAGGGGGGGGGGGGGGGGGGGATTGTGCTAGAGTTAGTTTCGTTCCATATTATATATTTGACGACCCCCGTGGCGCAGTGGTATGCGCGGTGTATTTACAAAACGGAGGTCCTGAGTTCGATCCCCGGCTGGAAAGATTGAGATTTTCTTATTTGGTCCAGGTCTGGCTAGTTACAACCATACCGGCAAAGACGCCAAGCGATTAAGTGTTCTGGTACGATGCCGTGTAGAAACCGAAAGGGGTGTGGATTTTCCTCCTCCGCCTAACAAGGTAGCTCGCTTCTACCTTAGACTGCATCATCACTTACCATCAGATGGGATTGCAGTCAAGGGCTAACTTGTAAAGAATAAAAAACCATAAAATTTTTCATTTTTGTTATCTGAAAGCTCTCGAGCAGTCGGCGTCCATCAGCTGTTTTTAACGTTGGTAGATCCATAATTTTTATATTAGCCAGTTTTGGTAACACTTTAGGAAATTTCATGTTGATAAGATTTCTCAGAAGTGTTGAAAAACTGGGTCAAAATAAATGAAGCCCCCCCCCCCCCACACGTAGGTCGCAGGGATTCGCTGGATGCAGGCGGCTTAGTATCGTGATGTTTGGAAGTCCCTACAAAAGGCCTATGTCCTGCAGTGGACGTCCATCGGCTGAGATGATGATGATGATGATGAAGATTGTGTTAAAAAACTGGGTCAAAATAAATGAAGCCTCCACCACAGTAGGTATCATATATTCTTAAATGTTCAACAAAGAGTAATGCGCGGTATAGAGCAGGTAATTGTTTGTTTGCGGCGCGCTTTGAGTGGAGTTTACGAGTGAGTGGAAGCAGTGCAGGTGTTTGTTAAGCTGGCGTAATTACTGCTTTATTTATCTCTTTATAGCCATTCCAAGACTTCCATACACCAGGCTATAAGGAATTGTTGCCCGATTTCTTACGCCGATCACAAAAGATCACGTTTACTGCCTAGAAGATGTGAAATAGACAAAGGAGATGGTCTAACATTATATGGAGCCCAGGATCAGTCATTGTACCGTGGCGGAAATAAAAGATATTTTTTTTAACTATATTTGACTAAACAAATCTACTAACTTACTTAAATTCTTTCGAAATAATATTCATTATCTCCCAAGAAATGCAACATTAATATGGGTAATAATGGCGGATTGATGACATTTTCAATGCAGTAATCGATTTGACATCTTGCCATCTTGATATATAAATTTTAATGAAATCCTTGTATTTTTAAATTGTAATGATACGGGGTACAAGAGTGGACCTGAAATGGACCATCTCCTTTTAACCAATAGCAGCGGAACTGGAAATATAGCTATCTCATTGCTTATGCTTTGGAACGAACGAAATGGGATTATACTTCTATTATTGGTTGATATTTCGTCTGCTTTTCTTCACAAAATATGTCGTTGGTCGCCTTTTTATGCTACATACAGTTTGCAGCGCAAATATTGAAATATAGTTAGGGGTATATATTTCTATATTTTGTTTCCTGTCCTCATTCCTTAAAATATATCATGTGTGGCCTGCGTCACTTAACCCGGATGTAAATTTCAACCACGGTCACATGAGAATCGGGACTGATTACAACCTGCAAAACACCATAACGTCCTTCTTAAATTCAAACGAAAATCTTTTTTTAGTACTACCCAGAGACATATAGACAGAGAACCAAAATTAATCGTCATCAACCCATATTCGGCTCACTGCTGAGCTCGAGTCTCCTTTCAGGATGAGAGGGGTAAGGCCAATAGTCCACCACGCTGGCCCAATGCGGATTGGCAGTCTTCATACACACAGAGAATTAAGATAATTCTCTGGTATGCAGGTTTCCTCACGATCTTTTCCTTCACCGATTGAGACACGTGACATTTAATTTCTTAAAATGCACACAACTGAAAAGTTGAAGGTGCATGCCCCGGACCGGATTGGAACCCACACCCTCCGGAATCGGTGGCAGAGGTCATATCCACTGGGCTATCACGAAAATTAATACATCTAGAGAAAGCTTCCCAAAATCTAAGCTCATAAATACTGTGTAGAACGAATGTGACTGTAAGTTTCATCATCAGCATATCAGTCGGACGTCCACTGCAGTACATAAGCCTTTTAACCTTTTTACCGCCTGCACACCCTGCCCTGCGTCTAATGTCGTCAATACACGCACGCTCCACTTTCCACTAAAGTTAATATGCAAAATTAGAAATTTTGCTCAAAATCACACCGAGATTTAGATACCACAACAGATAGTTTATAAAGAGTCATTATGATCCAAAACATAACGAAACTGGAGCAAAGAAAACCCGAGTCGTGAATAAAAAACACTCTTGAAGAAGTTTGAACAACTTCCAAGATACCAACACACAGGGCGTCTTTAAATTTTTAAGTATACTCCAACAAGTAATAAGCAGCTCTGAGTGTATACTTGACTTGTTTTTCTTTCCGGTTATTGCTAAAAGTAAACTTTGTGGACCAAGATTTTCTTCAGAAAACCTTCATTCTATATAATTAGTGAAGTTTTATATTATAATTCCTGCATAGACCACAGACGTATTAAAATAAGTTCAGACACCGTATCCTGAACTAAAAAATATAATTTAAAAACTATGACCCGACTACGTAAAAAGGGGTCTAAAAAGAACGAAACAAGAAAATATTTCAAATCGAAATCGAAATAGAGAAATTCATATGTACAAAAATGGTTATGGTAGAGTCGTAATCGCACCTGTTTTATATGCTTGTCATCATCATCATCAACCCATATTCGGCTCACTACTGAGCTCGAGTTTCCTCTAAGAGTGAGAGGGGTTAAGATAGCCCACCACGCTGGCCCAATGCGGATTGGCAGACATCACACACACATAGAATTAAGAAAATTCTTTGGTATGCAGGTTTCCTCACGATGTTTTCCTTCACCGTATGAGACAAGTGATAATTCGATGGAGCCGGCTGCACATTCACACGAAAAAAGATGACGTCATGCTTTGTTTCCTCGCTCTTGGGTTGCCAACTTTTTTACTAGAAATAAAGTATATTCTGGTCTATGAAGATTATTAAACAGTATTTTAGAAAAACGAACATTTTCTTTTGAAAAATGCAACCATTCCATCAGTATTTTCTTATGACGTTGTCATGTTCACTATCGTCAGTAAACCGATTTTACAAACAACCGATTTTTTTTATGAAATTAAATATCACGTGTCTCAAAAAGTGAAGGAAAAATTGGGCCGGCGTGGACTGTTAGCCTAACCCCTCTCATTTCATCCCATCAAGGAGAAGACTCGTGCTCAACAGTGAGCCGAATATCGGTTGCTAATGATGTTAATGAAGTTTTACATTATAAGAGTAAAGAAAGAAAATAATTTTGAGTTTTACTCATATTAACATTATTATAAGCATTAAAACTCGAAATTATTTTCCTTAAAATTTTTTGAAGTCTTTACTCTTTTAAATTACATAAAAGCCTTCCCTCGTAGCGTATTTTTACTCGTTATATTATACTTTATGCTAATTACAGGCGCTGTTACCCTGGTATGAAATTTTCCCGTACAAAATGTTATATCCAATGTATTAAACTGTTAACTTAATTACTAGTGTTTTATATTCCGTTGTTCCAGAGTTAATTGTTCTACTGAGAGTGTATAAATTCTGGTTTCGAGACTATTTAAATTCAAAAGTCATTGTTAGCTTATTTTAATGGCCCACTATTGGGCCAGTCCACCCTCCCTGTAGGAAGAGTGATATGGAGCTTAGAATCACCATGCTGCTCCAATGCGAGTTGGTGGGTTTAGGGTTCATGTAAAATTCATTAACGACCACTATTACGACACAATTCTGTAACCTTACTCCGGTTTTGTACTGTAAATTTCTTTGAAAAAGAAATTATAGTAAGGGAGCCGAAGAGGGGATTTTTGCAGTTACTTGAGCACTTTACAGTTACTTGAACATATGATACTATACCTTGCCGGTTATGAGCTCTTACGTGCGTTTAGGCAACCAAAAATATAAAAATCTTCAAAAATACTCACCCAGTATGTCAGATAAGGATAAAGTGGATTCGTTGATAGCTAAAAGGTGTGCATTTCAAAATTTTAACCATTTCACCGTAACGCAATGGAATGGGAGGGTTCCAAAGTTACATAGTAAAACCCTTATACTTCAGTATCCGAGCCACAAGCGCGGGTAATTTTTTACTTATTTTGAAAGAAATAATCTCAAAAATAATCGCTAATATTTTCTAAGTAATCAAAGTTGCCGTTAAAGTCTGCAGTTTTTTTTCTGAAAGCGAAAAGTATATTCATTTATATTTCCATCTAATCTACCAAATCTAATCGATCTCTATGACGCTTTAATAACTGCAAATGTAGAATCCCGGGCTCCGCTACTATTACAATTCCTTTACTTTACATGAAGAATTAGAAAAATCAATAGTCTGAGACTTGGGATTTGAGACTACAAAGTTGGTAGGCTAATCAATAGACTAACAAAGTAGTCAAAAATTATAAAAACATAGCATTATTATATGAAAAAAACTATGTATTAGAAAATTATCACACACAGCGTGTTCTAATGAAAGTTGTCAAGCCCCAACCGCAAAACGTTCTACATAACCCAGTTTCATGTACATAGTACAACATAGTACAATATAGTACAATATAAATCACACACCACAATGAAAATGAACTTTAAAGCTGCCAGGAATACACGGTGAATTTATGTGCCAAACTGTCTCGTACAATGTGAATTTTACATGTTTGAAATACTGATGTCTGGTTATAAGTTAAAACTGTTTTATGTCGTTCAACAAATCTTTGTGTATCATTCGTTTTTTGACTTTATGGCTGCGATATATGTTTGAGAACGAAACAGCATCTAGTCAAGTGGCACGTCAATTTTCTTTATTAAGGTGGGTACAGATTGGTGCAATGCAACATGCAATGCAAGAATTTGACGTCCACATTGCTGCAATGTATCACGAATGCTCGTGGTTTGGACGCCTCGCGCGCACGAACTGCGCCTGGGTCGCGCTCGATCCGAGCGTTACAACTCGTGCGCGGTTTGTTCCGAGATTTGTCGGTTTTTGGTACGAACACAAAGAAGCGCGCAGTGTGCGCAGGACAGAGCCGACTGATTCGTAGTCAATACGCGTACCGCGCGCGCCACATGTCCAAGGCAGCAGGGAACATGCAATGTAAGGCAGAATATTACATTACATGTTGCTTTGCACCAATCTGTACCCACCTTTACATTTTTAATTTTCGAAGCGTTTGCGTTTGTAGAAAATCGCCGTGACACATGAAAAAGACCCTGCCGCTGTAGCCAAGTGGCAAGTCGATTTTCTTTCTACAATCCCAAACGCTTCGAAAATTAAAAATGTATGGGAATGACAGATCTTGATCACGTGACCTATCGATAGCAAATTTCATTCCTAACATTTTTGTACTTTTCGAAGCGTTTGCAATCGTTGGGATGGCACGTAATGAGGTACTTCATTTTGGACGGCTAACCAGGTTGGTTAGGCTTCGCTAGCGAAATTTTCATCCTTACAATAAACAAACACCCCTACAGCTCATAGATACTAACAAATAACGTGGCTTACCTACTATTGGTAAAAGGATTTTCAAACTCGGTTCAGTAGGATACAGATATGAGGCTCATTTGCAAACTTGGGTGTGATTCCGCTACTCGTCGATGGAATATTCACCTCTATAGTCTGGCAAGTTCGTTGATGACATTCCCATGATATGCGGGCGACGGGGGGAAGGACTGCCCGGGTGTGTCATCGTGCATGCGGGGAAGTTAGGTGCATCAGTCGTGGATTTTCATTCATCGCTAACCAGTCCGCGCGGACCATCGAGCGATGCCAAATACCAAGCTATAGCAAGTTTGAACTACTTTGGGATGTCAAAAATAAAACGTCACTAAGAACGAAGTTGCCATGGAAATGAGCGATGTCACTTTACAGAATGCAAAGGCTTTACCTCTTTATGACATTACATAAGATATAATTCTGTAGATATATAAATAAATAGACTTGCGGACAGTTCATAACGAAAATTATGCAGTACTTACCCGGTATGCTCCCTGACTGCACGTTGCACTGCGGTCTCCATTATATTTTAATTACATTTTCACATTACACTGCTACGTAGGGTGACCACCCCGTCAGTAGTTAATATAACACAACATGCGCTTACTGTATTTAGTCGGATATGTGCTCAGACCAATTATAGAAGGACCTGTATCGCACTCATAGTCACGAACACAATTGTCTGTCATTTTCTAAGGAAAACGAGCTTAGATTTGGTATATATCTTATACTAAACTAGAAGTTTTTGCCCGTTTTTTACACAATTCAATTACCCAAAAAGGTATTATTACGGAGCTCTTTAACCGACGAACACGATTACAACTATTTAACATCGATTCTGTAGAGACAGTTTTTATAATCGCATTAGATCGTTGATCATATACTTTGACAGAAAAGTAACGTCTAGCGAGGCAGGTCCTATACAATAATTGGTCTGAGGATATGTGTGACGTTGCCAAGTTTTCGCGGAATACAACGGAATTTATTATTAAAGGCTTTGCGGTAGTTTATAATATACTCGCAGACGCCGTGCGAATTCACCCGCGTGGTTTCCGTTCCGGCACCTTTAGCCAAGTAGCACGTCGCTTCTCTTTCTATGATCGCTAACGCTTCGAAAACTAGAAAGATGTATGGGAATGACATTTGTTATCGACAGGTCACGTGATCAAGATCTGTCATTCCCATACATTTTTCTAGTTTTCGAAGCGTTACCGATCGTAGAAAGAGAATCGACGTGCCACTTGACTAGGGGGCTGTAATTCGAGGACAAAATATAGTACTATCCTTTTTTAAATGGTCTTAAACTTATTCAATATCGTTATAATTACCTATCATATTTTTTTTAAACGTGATTACATGAAAAATTAAATTTTTAAATAGTTATGTTTTTGACAATACGAATCAAAACGCCTGTCGGCCATGATGGTCTATATTTCAACTGTTTCATGACGTCACTATAACAAATCCCTTACAAACTGAGCGTTTGACAAAAATATTAGTTAACATTTTTTTTAATTTCAGTTTTTTTTTAATTCAGTGTATTTTTAATTACAAGAAACCCTTAACTTTAATTTATTAATATCGATATATTTCGGACCTTTATTCCATGTACTTCGTGAAATGTTTAATATAAACAATAATTGTTTATATTAAAGTTAAGAGTCAACTACCCTATTGGCTTTCTATTGGTAAAAGAATTTAATTAATCGGTTCTCTAGATCCAAAGAATCCCTACAACTTTACAAACTTTACTCCGAAATCCCACGAGAACGGGAACTACGCAGATGAAACCGTGGGACATCGGGTACTTTATAATAATCGTAAAAATATGAAATGTAATGGGTTTTAAAAAGGGGATGAAAGTTTTCACGTAGATAAAACAAAAGTGGATGTAATATGTATACCTACTTCTCACTTTAATTGGATATAATTTTTAATTCCATTATATTCAGTGGATATCCAATTAATCCGTCTCGGCTCGCTCTGTTCTTCTTGTACTAATTTAGTTAACATTTATATAAAGTTGAAATTGCACGCGAAATTGTGAAACTTAGTGAAACTTTTCATCCCCTGAGTTACGATAATTTGATAAGTGTATTTATTAAATCAAAGTTTTTTGTGATCTTCAGTTTGCATTTAAACTAGAAATATTGTAAAGCTTTAAACTAGAGGCGTGCATAGACAATTTGTACTCGGTAAGATATTTTTACCTCATATATACCTTTTACAAAATCTATAATATCTATACTTATAATAAAACTGTAACAAGTCAAATTCTGTACATTGAACATTTTTTGAAAATTTTAGTTACAGGGCATATAATCGATATTGAAGCCTAAATTTATTTTTTGTTTGTTATTCTGACCGTATATTTAATGTTGACCGGGTATCACGCTGAAACTATTGAATGAATTTAAATGAAACTTGGCGAGATTTGAGCCCTACTACTACTATTATATATATCCTACATGAAACGAACTACATGTATCTACGATTTGAGACCCTATTCGATGCATGTAGTTCGTTTCATGTAGGATGGTGCGGGTGACAGTTCGTTTCACTCATGAAAGTTTGCCGCGATTCACGATAATAGTACCTACGTATAATGAAAGTCATACAGACGATTGTCATCGTTCCCATGCTATCTAAAAACACTTTAAACGGCTAAATGATTCTTTTAATTGCGAAAATTAAATCAGAATGGGCTGAAATAGGGGTTGAAAGTTTGTATGGAAAGTCCTTAATTTTTCCAAGTTACGAAAATTGCGGTTGTCATTGATTTTATATAATTAATAATTATATGAGGTGGCTAAGAGAGCAAAGTTAGTGAATAGGGAAATAGCTGGATTTCATCCGGGAATGTTTACCTTCGCTACATAGGTAGGTTTTGTTTTAGCGAATATCAGCCAGTTTCGCATATTTACATTTTTTTTGCGAACTTGGCGGTCTCTCTGCCGTGTGTAAAATAACTGCATTGTTAAACGTACTCTGTATTTCGAATATTCGTAGTGTAAAGCGAATTTTCCGAAGAGATTGGTCCATTTTCACGTACTGTGTATTTTTGTGTGTACCACTTTACATTCTCGTCGGGCCGTAAATCCTAATGGACTATGCGAGAGTGGAGTGATTAAGGTTGGTATTTTTTTCGTTACATAAACAATGATTTTTTATACAATAGATAGGGCACTAGAGCATCAAACCTGGAGCGGACAAATGTGCATCATCATCATCATAATCATCATCATCATCATCATCATTCAGCCGATGGACGTTCACTGCAGAACATAGGCCTTTTGTAGGGACTTCCAAACATCACGATACTAAGCCACCTACATTCAGCGAATCCCTGCGACTCGCTTGATGTCGTCAGTCCACCTGGTGAGAGGTCGACCAACACTGCGCTTAATAGTGCGGGGTCGCCATTCCAGCTCTTTGGGACCCCAACGTCCATCGGCAATGTGCATAATTGTCTTAAATTCATTTACGGCCGTTTACAATACCCAAGATTACGGATAGATAGCTATCCTCGATTATCAGTAACAGTCAAACTATATTTACATGGTCAAACTATCTGTTAGTTGGTTATTGAAAAGCAGATAAGAACGGAAAGATAGATTTTCTTAACTTTAGTATGCGAAATGGCGGATAGATAGGTTATTGAAAACGGCTGGTAGTCGCTTATTAAACATCGAAAGTTATTTCTGGTTTAAATTCTTTATTTTTCTCATAATAATTACATTAAATTCACTTATATGAGTATTATAGGACTCAAAAGTGATTACAAATATAAGAAAACTAATGTTGAACAAAGGTTATGTTTCACAACACTTGTCAGGACAACTTAATTAACAAATCAAACTGTAACCAAAATAAGAGCCTAGAATGGCAGAGAATGACCTTGAGTGGAGTCACGTACTTGTGAACGATGTGTGTAGGATTAAAGGATCCTTTGACTGATATCAAACACTCCCCTTTTCCACTCAAGTCACCCTCCCCACCTATCTCAAGTAACACATAAAGAATTACACAACAAGAGATGTGGACGGCTCGAACGCCACGAGCACACTGAAGCCGTCTGTACCGCAAGTCACACGGCGATAACATGAGAAATACAATTAACTCACTAAGGTAATTATTCACGTCTGCACAGACTAATTACTGACTTAAATTTTACATAAAATCAAAATAAATAATTGCTAAATAGCGGGTAGTTTTAAAATTACATGTTTTTTACGTAGAATACACGACTAGTTTTAATAAAACAAAGATTAGAGCTTACTGAATGCGACATTTGTTACAATGACATTATTTAAACACACAATACATAAATATTGTCTACAATGTTGAGTTGTGTGTTTATGAAGTGTAAAAATTATTTATCGTACGATTTTGTAAGCACGTAACATATTTATAGTAATAAAATATCATATCATTGTACTTATAGCATTATTTTATGTTGGTTAATTGGTTTTCTTGTGGAATCAGACGTTTAATTTAACTTACAAGTTACGAGTAAATAAAAATGCTTTCTACTCTCCGGTATGATTGTGTTTGTTTTGCTCGATTTGATTTCTAGGTTTGCTCAATTTAGTAATATATAATTTCTGAAATGGCTCGACTTTCAAAGACGTGTTTCCATTCATATCCTATTACAAGTCCTAGAAAATCAGCCTGGATTGAATTCAAACTCCAATTAATACGTTTATTCAGTTAAAACCTGAAATGTTATTTTGAATCGATGTTTATTGTAACAAGTTAGCTAGCTTCCATATAATATTGGATCATCACTTACCATCCGGTGAGATTGTAGTCTTGTAAAAAAAAAAAAAACTTAAGCTCTACAATTACTTGTCATCACGTGAGACTACAAAAATAGTATTAAATAATAAAATCACGCGTAAATAATGTTTATTACGTAAATATTGACTCCAAAAAAAATCCATAAAAAAGTATTTCTTTTCATACAATGCCAGCATAAAATATCGCGTGATTCCATACAATAATTTATACACACAACAAGTTAAAAGCAATCACTGTGGGAAGTACCTACGAAACCTCATATTAAGGGCCCGCCTCAATTCATATAATATACGATTTTAGTTGGAAACTATTTTATTTTTATTTATTTTAACACAATAATATGACGTTTGTTTTATACAGTATTAAATCTACAAATAAAATTATGGAGTTTGTCAGGGCTTTCCCCATTGTATAAAAACTTAAATTTGTTAGCTGTTAGGTTCGGTACTATAAGTAAATAAGGCAGGCTAATAAGGAATTTAAAACGTGGTGGCTTTGGTATTTGTTTAAACGTATTTTTCCGCCATATTTGGAAAATCATATTCTCAAACACCAGCGTTTCTCTTTTGAATTCTTTGAATTCTATAAGTGAATGTGCCAACTACAGATTACTAAACTGTTTAGGTGGGCTACATCCAAAGACAAAAATAATAAATTTAATCAACCTTTTAAGTTTCCAAACACGTGGAAATTTTAGAAACTTTTGGAAATTTTAGAGTCGCGCATATTGCGCGATTCTCACCTTCAATTATCATCATCTATTCTAGAGTTAATTTTAGCGATTTTTTCGTAGCAATATTATCTCTTTCTTGACATCACAAAAAAGGTATAAAATTTTACATTTTCAAGTCCAAAGGTAGGCCCTTAAAGAATAATAAACGAGAAAGCACGCTTAATTTTATTCAACTACAGGTACGGCTTTTTGACTTCCAAATTACACGAATCAGGTAAATTATGTGTTGGGTAAGTGTTAGGTCACTAATTACGGTTTATTTTAACCTGATTTTGCCCGGTGTTAAGATAAAGTTTGCATTAACATAAATCTAGAAAGCTATGTGCAATTTTGAAACGTCGTTAGGTATATTACGTTTAAAATCGGTATTTTTCACAATTTTCCAAAAAAATGTATCATCATCATCATCATCATCATATCAGCCAATGGACGTCCACTGCAGGACATAGGCCTTTTGTAAGGACTTCCAAACATCACGATACTGAGCCACCTGCATCCAGCGAATCCCTGCGACTCGCTTGATGTCGTCAGTCCACCTGGTGGGGGGTCGGCCAACACTGCGCTTACTAGTGCGGGGTCGCCATTCCAGCACTTTGTGACCCCAACGTCCATCGGCTCTTCGAACTATGTGCCCCGCCCATTGCCACTTCAGCTTCGCAACTCGTTGAGCTATGTCGGTGACTTTGGTTCTTCTGCGGATCTCCTCATTTCTGATTCGATCACGCAAAGATACTCCTAACATAGCTCGTTCCATCGCCCGCTGTGTGACTCTGAGCCTTCTTATGAGGCCCATAGTTAGCGACTTGGTCGCTAACTAAAAAAATGTATACTAATATATAAAGCTGAAGAGTTTGTTTGTTTGAACGCGCTTAACTCAGGAACTACTGGTTCGATTTGAAATATTTTTTCAGTGTTAGATAGAGGAAGATTATCGAGGAAGGCTATAGGCTATATATTATCCCCGTTTTCCTACGGGAACGGGAACCACGCGGGTAAAACCGCGTGACATCAGCTAGTAAGTAAATACTTTCATTATTATTCATTTTGTATACAACTTTTTTATGCCACTTTTTTATTTTTATTTAGGTTTTAAATACCGTAGGCTCGGAGAGCCACACTATAGCTTGGCAACCTCGTTCGTAACACTCCCGATGCGGGAGCGGGCCGGGGGGCGTGTAGCGATGAACGAAAAACCCACGACTAACGCATCTCACTTCACACATATCCGCGCAGTCTTTCCCCTCGTCGCCCGCATATCATCAACGAACTTGCCAGACTATAAGGGAAGACTGGCGTCAGAGGCTTGCCACTACTCCCAAATATATACCACCAAATATATACCACTACCACTCTGTCAAGAGTATAACGAGAAAGAAGAAGAAGGTTTTAAATGGATATGTTTATTAGAATCCTCGTAATGTCATCGTGAGTGATGTTTACAATTTTAGTTTCGGCTCAGGGTTTTGAATTTTTGATGAAATAACTACTAATGGTAAACCATTTGGTAATGTAACGCGTTACGGGCTACGGCGCCACTCTGCCTAGCTTCCCTTTGTTCCGTGTTTGAGACACGTGATATTTAATTCTTAAAATGCACACAACTGAAAAGTTGGAGGTGTATGCTCCCCTCCGGAATCGGAGGCAGAGGTCATATCCACTGGGCTATCACGGCTCAAGTAGATTAAGTTATGTTTATTAAAATTATATTAAACTAGCGGACGCCCGCGACTTCTTCCGCGTGAAATTTAGTTTTTCAGAAATCCCTCGAGAACCACGGATTTTCCGGGATAAAAAGTAGTCTATGTGTTAATCCAGGCTATAATATATCTTAACACCAAATTTCAGCTAATTCGGTTCAGTAGTTGAGGCGTGAAAGAGTAACAAACATCCAAACATACACCCAAACATTCGCGTTTATAATATTAGTAGGATGGGTGTAGTTTTAACACGTATTTCTACTACCACAAATAACTCTGCTACTAAATCTCTGCAAAAGTAAATTCAAACAGGTATTTCTCTGAATAAAATATATCAACGCAAAGTATTACCTACATCCTACAACATAATACTCTCTTTTTGGCATTCGCGGCAGCGCAGTCTACTTAAGGATTCTTTGTGTTGGAAAATGCAAAATTATTTTGCCACGTTCTGAATTTTATAACCACCTACCGGCTTTAGCTATTTACTGATACTGCAGCTGGTCGGACAGGTTTGATTTATCTTTTGTTATATAAATAACAACAAGTTAAGGTCCGCTTATATCTACAGACACAGTGCGTCACAGACAAGTAGCGTGGCAGACACCCACAGACACGTTATGGAATTTCTTGATTCGGTCGCCGCGCTCAAAGTTCGCGATAAAAGCAATACCGTAGCTTAAAATCTCTGTAGTGTGACAGATACATAATCATCGTTCAAGTTTGTTTATTTCAAGTAGGCTTAGTTTTATATTTTTAGCAACTTTGAGCCACAGCAATATACCGTAATGTTATCGCCGTTTAGTGTTGGAAATAGTAGTCTGTGACGGATATGACGTCGCACGATCTCGTGTTGGGTGTTGGTTTCAGTGTGCTCGTGGCGTTCGAATAGTCCACATCTATTGTTGTGTAATTCTTTATGGGTTACTTGGAATAGGCGGGGAGAGTGACTTGAGTGGAAAAGGGGAGTGTTTGATATCAGTAAAAGGCGCCTTTAACCCTACACACATCGTTCGCAAGTACGTGACTTCACTCAAGGTCATTCTCTGCCATTCTAGGGTCTTATTTTGGTTACAGTTTGATTTGTTAATTAAGTTGTCCTGACAAGTGTTGTGAATCATAACCTTTGTTCTACATTAGTTTTCTTATATTTGCTATCACCTTTGAGTCCACTAAAAGTAAGACATTTGTATACTTCAGTAAAAGTGTATAAATAAAACAATTACGCAAATAAACAAGCTTAGCTGCAGTAGCCACCTGTACTGTCTATTTTTTCACTTGTAACTATGTATGTAAGAAAATCTTCTTTAGGGTAAAAATTTTGCACACGCTCTGAGTTCTTTCTGATTACAATAAATGTCTACATAAGAAACGTCATTAGAAATCCAACATGGCGGCGTCCCCAAGATGGCAGACTGGCTGTTTGAAATCCGCCCCCATGATATGGATATCAAATGAAAGGACTGACAGGAATACTGAAAAAATACTCACGTGACTTAAATCCAATATTTGTAATTTTTAGTGCATGTTAAAAGCGTATTCCTCTGCGAAGCCGTGATAGCCCAGTGGATATGACCTCTGCCTCCAATTCCGGTGGGTGTCCAATTCGGGTGTGGGTTCCGGTCCGGGGCATGCTCCTCCAACTTTTCAGTTGTGTGCATTTTTAGAAATTAAATATCACGTGTCTCAATCGGTGAAGGAAAACATCGTGAGGAAACCTGCATACCAGAGAATTATCTTAATTCTCTGCGTGTGTGAAGTCTGCCAATCCGCATTGGGCCAGCGTGGTGGACTATTCCCCTCTCATTCTGAGAGGAGACTCGAGCTCAGCAGTGAGCCGAATATGGGTTGATGACGTTAAAAGCGTGTTTTTTAGTTTTTTTAAACTATTTAAAGTAATTTATTTATGCAGCGTTTTGCCGTTAGTGTCTCTATATGAGCACCCCACTGAAGTTTACAATACCAAAAAAAGCTGTGGAATTGTCATCAGTGTTCCAACTTTTTTCGCATTCGATAAAAACCTCAACACATTTTTACTTCTTAACCACGTGAAGCCGGGGTCGGTCGGGTCTTCATAAATGTGCAATGTACGCCATTCCCAGGATAATACTAATATGCCCCAGTTATGTGAAACGCTGTAGTTGCTTATTACTTATTACAAACTGCAGCAAGCGTTGTGCTTGGTTTCCATTCTGTAACTTGCATTAGTCTACTGCACTGTTAATTATAAGTTACCAAATTGTCCAGCCGCTGGATACGCAGTAAGACTCTGCATTGAGCTTAACAGAATTTAAGTAATTAAAAGTGACATATTTCATCGTTATCATCTTATTTTAATGGGTATTCGATTACTACTACTAGAAAGAAAGAAAGAAGAAAACAAAAATTATTCAGATTTAAAAGTTACAGACAAGTAAATTACCTTAAAGACAGCATGTCTGTTTGTAACCTCTAAAAAGAAAGGGTGTAGATCTCAGCATATGCCGTGCACTACGTACAGGTATAATTCACGGCTCTGTTTCTTACTACTTTACTACTGTTAATAACCAGCTGTTTCTTTCCTGTTGCTTATTTTAATAGTTATACAACTAAACAGCCACAATGTTCTACAAATTGCGTGATACATTGTCTAGTTCTGACGCTCAGAAATTTTCATGACTTGTTATCCCAGTTAGCGACCAAAATCAAGAATTTGCGTAAATAAAAAAGTTGAACGTCTCATCGAGATGAAGCTACTCACGGAAAATTAACTTGATGGTAATCACTTGTAAGTTAAAATTAAATATAGAATAAACTTATTAATTCAAAGATACTCGTCAATCTGAGAGTTGAAACGATGTGTTTAACATCAGGCGAGAACTCAGTTAAGAGTTAACTTGTCAATGATTATATGAAGGTACTAGTAGACGCCGCGCGGTTTCACCTGCGTGGTTCCCGTTCCCTTAAAAACACGGGGATAAAATAAAGCTTATAGCATTCCTCGATAAATGGGCTATCTAACACTGAAAGAATTTTTCAAATCGAACCAGTAGTTCCTGAGATTAGCGCGTTCAATCAAACAAACAAACAAACTCTTCAGCTTTATAATATTAGTATAGACAGTTCCAAGATTAATATAAAATCTTTGCCCCAATTAGTTTTTTGCATTGCCTACTAGCGCTTTAAAGTCAAAAATGGGTTACAAAACTCAAGGTGGCACATTTTACGTCGGTATAGATTCTTGCCTCTCATTCACAAGACCAATCTGCAGAATGGATGCTTTGAAACAGTGCCAAAGACTGCTGATTAAGATGCAAAAATATAGCAAGAAAGTGCCAAAAGTTTGAGACACATAAATTTTGAAACGTACGCAGAGTTTTGCTTAAAAAGAAATCATAGATTTTGGTTCTTCTTGTATATTCCTTTACTTATAGCTTAATTAACGGACGTCCGATTTCATCCACATAGTTCCTGTTCCCGTGTGTTCTAGAAACTCTATTATAATTGGCTACCTTATTTACCTATAGTAGGAGGGAGACTGATTTCGTGGTTAGCTGGTTCAGCTACGGATAATGAGGTCCAGGGCTCGAATCCCGGGTCAGGCAAACAAAAAAAGTTATTGTGATTTTTCGTACAAGAAAAATCTTAATATTAGCTTGGAGTTGGGAAGTCGGCGGTGTTAGTACTTCCCCTTGCTTCGGAAAGCACGTAAAGCCATCAGTCCTGCGCCTGATCTTTCACCAGTCGTGTCGTGAAGGAATAGAGAGTGCACCTGTGCTTGCGCATACACTTGTGCATGCGCAAGCACAGCTATAATATTACCTGCGTACATGGTTAATCTCAAACTGATTGGCCGCCGTGGCCTAAATAAATGACAATTCGGTCGGAAGCTTGCAATTATTATGGTAAGAGTAGTCCTTATTAGGTACTTGTAAATGGTGTTTATTCTATAATATAGTTTTTCTTTAATATTTAGATGTTAGCCCTTGACTATAATCTCACCTGATGGTAAGTGATGATGCAATCTAAGATGGAAGCGGGCTAACTTGTTAGCAGGAGGATGAAAATCCATCCTTTCGGCTGTTTTCTACATGACATCGTACTAGAACGCTAAATCCCTTGGCGGTACATCTTGGTCGGTAGGGTAGTAACTAATTCCGGGTCAAAAGTGCTTGTAAACTGAGCCTACTTGAAATAAATGATTTTTGATTTGATTTGATTTGGGTGAGGCCTCCCACCAGCCAGACCTGAACCAATTAAGAAAACCTCAATCGGCCCAACCTGGAATCGAACACAGGACCTCCGTCTTGGTTACCACCGCGCCGCAGAGGCGATCACAGTACATATTAATATTTATATTTTTGAGTGTTAGCGTACAAAATGGCGCAACAGAAATGAAATTATTTAATGCCTTCAACTCCAGTTCTCACTCTATTTAACTTCGGAATTACCAGCGCGCTGAAGTTGGAAACTCTTTCACATAAATAGTGAAACGTCTGAATATAAAAGACATACAATTCCGTTTAAATATTTAAGTGGAGAAGCTTCTGGGTAAACTTTTATTTTGAGGCTCGTTCCCGTGAATGGATGTCAAGGGACAAAAGAAATTAGGTTACGTCCGTGGAATATTTTAGTCTGCAAAATGTTTTGCGTACACTTTATTGTATGTTTATGAAACTATTTCTTACAGTTTGTTACTGAAATTAGTTCTCGTTCCTGTGGGAATACGAGGATTAAACTTGCCTATGTTACTCATAAAAGACGTAGCTTGTTAGGTAGGAGAATATATTAGCACTCCATGAATTCACCGTGCAGGTGCTGGATCCATCGCATGGTAGAGAGAATAACTCCGAGCAGAGTCCAGGACTTGTGACTACTGGATGTAGGGTTAAGGAATTCCTTGACGATCGATCAACACTCCCCTTTTCTGCTCGTGTTGTTTGCTCTGCCTAGCCAAATTTGGTAAGATCCTATTAGAGGAGGTTTGGATACTCGTTCTTATATAGAACTAGCTTTAGATATTTTGTCTTATACTAAATTAGAAGTTATTCACCGTTTTTTACACCATTCAACTACACAAAAAGGTGTTTTTGCGGAGCTATTTACACAATTACAACTAAGAAACATCGATTCTATATAGACAGGTTTTATAATCGTTGATCATATACTTTGACAGAATAACGTCTAGCGAGGCAGGTCCATTAGTAATTAGTCTGAGGTTCCGGTCATTATCATTAACATCTGACAGTGTTCGTTAAATAGTTTAGTAGAGTACCTAGCAGCAGCCTGGAGTCTAAATAACCTGATTACTAGCGGCTTACCTTTTAAAAATCCATACATTCTCGTACTTAATCATAATTATTGTTTAATTTATAAGCTCGAAACAAGTATATTTAATATTACCAAAGCATTTCTACAATATTTACAATAAACTGCGCGCATGACTACAAACACGTCATTGGGTTACATATTACAAAATTTCAGCATTCGCTACTGGTACCTAGTAGAATTAGATCATTGTCATCCTAACCCCGCCATTGGTGCAGATTGGTGGGTCTAAGCTCCATATCATCCTATAATTAGGCAGGCCTGGCAGTTAAAGCCAACTAATAATGATAAAACGTTTGTTTACAGAAGAGAAACCAAAAGAACCATCAGAGGAGGACAAGTCGGAGGAGCAAGCGGCGACGAAGATCCAGGCGGTGTTCCGAGGACACAAGACCAGGCAATCCATTAGCATGAAGGCGGTCAGCAAGCCAACGGCGACGCAGGAACCGGAGCCTTCGAAGGCCGAACTGGAGGCCGAGTTCAGGGCCGACGACAAAGGTACGTAATTACGTATGTAACTACAGTCCGACGCAATCTTTGTGAGTCGAAAATTATCTGTGGCCGCTACGAGCAGGTTGGTACTTAAAGTATGCTCGCACGCGGCGTTAAGCCTTGCCGCTGCGCCCCTACGTTACTATTGATACCTAAAATCTTGTATTGCGCAGCAACGCACGATAATCCATGGTTTTCCTAGATTTGCGAAAACTGATGATTTTAATGATATGAATGTTTGTTACTCTTTCACGCCTCGACTACTTAACCGAATTAGCTGAAATTTGGTATTGAGATATATTATAGGATGGATTAACAAATAGGCTACTTTTTATCGCGGATGAAGTCGCGGGCGTCCGCTAGTATTCTATAATCTATTGGTCAAAACCGCACGAAAACCCGTCCAGTAAGTAGTATTTCAGTTTATCACGAACAGACAGACAGATACGGTGGAAGACTTTGTTTTATAGTAAAACATGAAAAATGAAATGTTTCTCACTAAAGTAATCTATACAATGGCTTTCTTTGAAATGGAACGGAATGGAAAAACCTTTCAGCTTCAAACGTCTCAACTTCGTATAGCATTGTTTTGTAAGGACTCTTCAATACTTCTGCGACCCTGGTACTGGTTAAAGGACTCTTCATAATTCTGAAAGCCTGTTTGTAAGTGGATTTAAGTAGAAGCCTGGCCCTTAGCTTTTCAATTATCAAAAGGAAAATGAAATAATGATTAACATGTTAAAAATTACTTCAAAGGCATGTTGAATTTTGAATAAAATAAGATTTGAATTTTGATTAAGGTTTAATTGATTATTTTAAACCATTTTTTAAGCAATCTCATATCTATATGTATAAAACCAAGGCGAGTTAGTCACTTTGGCAGGTGGGAGGCTTCGGCCGTGGCTAGTTACCACCCTACCAGCAAAGACGTACCGCCAAGCGATTTAGCGTTCCGGCAGATGCCGTGTGGAAACCGCAAGGAGGATGGATTTTCATCCTTCTCCTAACAAGTTAGCCCGCTTCCATCTTAGATTGCATCTTCACTTACCATCAGGTGAGATTGTAGTCAAGGGCTAACTTGTAAAAAATAAAAAAAAAACATAATTTAAGACTATTATGCCTGCTCACGTTTGTCCAAGTATAAAACGTAGTTTTTTGAAATTACCTACGAGATATCATGAGAAATATGAGAAATCATTTCTATGGTCGACAGTCACTTACCAATCATAGCAGTAGCCCAACAAATGACCCCTTAACGACCGGTCGTCATCGTGGCGGCAAATCCGACCACAGCCAAAACCGTAGGTACGCGTCCACATTGGCATCGTAAATATCGTAAGCATCGGACACATCGCATTATATGGATCGTAGTATTGTTTGTATAGAAAGCCATACAAGCGCGTCCTCTGATCCGCATCGTACAGATCGTACGAATCTACCCTTTGGCAATGCCAACGTCGATCCTCCTAGAGGCAACTTTTATATATACTATACGAGTTCCTCGTGCTACTAAAATTCGGCTATCCGATTGCTGGTAGTTGCGTTGGCAGATTGCAAACGCGTCCAACGTTGTAAAAAAAATCGTTTTATATGATGCATCTGTACTTACTTGTACGATGCAAAAAAGTGGTCGCTTACATTTAGCGACCACGGCCAAAGACTATTTGTGGTCATTGTGGTCGCGCAGTACGCAAGATCCCAAAGGGCATCGAAATAAAAGCTTGTAACATTCGGCAATCCGATAACTGGTAGTTGTGTTGGTAGATTGCAAACTGTGGGCGCGTTGTTAAAAAAAATCGTTTTATATGACGCATCTGATACTTACTTGTACGATACCAAAATGTGGTCGCTTACCTTTAGCGACCACGGCCAAAGACTATTTGTGGTCATAGTGGCCGCGCAGTACGTAAGATCTCAGAGTACATGAAAATAAAAGCTCGTAAAAATACAGACTCCGTTAGTCCATATTTTATTTACTAACTTTAACTAAGTTAGCAAATAAGAAGTACCCACTTTGCTGATTGTAAATGCAGTACCCAACTGTTTATTTATTAAAGTCGTTTCGGCAAGTCGGCTCCTTTGAATATTAAAGGCTCTGGGACTGACACAAGGTACTTCACTGACCTACTACTGTTTCTCTTATCTCTCCTATTTCTCCAACATTTTTCTTTGAAGAGCATTATTGTGCAAGGAACAGTAATATCTAGTTTATGAAATAAAAGTAACTTTGCAATATAAAGCTTATTTCCTTTGTTATAAGATTCAAAATGGAAAGTTGGTTTCAAACAGTAGATACAGTGATGTTGTTTCCAACGTCTACTGGGTATCTGAGGCTTAAAGTATAAGTAATAATAACATTTGTATGACGGAGAGATTTATTTTTGCGGTAGAGAGGTTATTGGATACATTTTTCTATTCAAGTAGCGGTGGCAAGTGTCTCTGACGGAAATTTAGAGAATATTCGTCTACGTTTTGAAAAATCCATTTAAATCTTTATATATTAACATGATCGTCTGATGATTTATACATTTCTAAAATTCAAGCGGATTTTGTTATGTATAATATTATACTTCAAGGCACTTACTTAACATTTTTTATTTGTAAGGCAATACATAAGTACTAATTCCATTTTCTTTTCATTTAGTTTTAAGGTTAGTCGAAATGCTTTGTTCTATAATTTTTGACTATATTTCATATGATTTCTGAAAGTTATTTGTAGAAAATTATATTCAATAATTAAACATTTAAAGTTTTATCATTAGTCAGTGGTTTAAATTTATTTTTCTGAAACTGCAGTTCCAATGCATGTAACATAATTATTTTCACATTCTGCTTAACTATTTTTTTAAAGTAGATATCAGTTTTTGACGGCCTCCGTGGCGCAGTGGTATGCGCGGTGGATTTGGTCCTGGGTTCGATCCCCGGCTGGGCAGATTGAAATTTTCTTAATTTGTCCAGGTCTGGCTGGTGGGAGGCTTCGGCCGTGGCTAGTTACCACCCTACCGGCAAAGACGTACCGCCAAGCGATTTAGCGTTCCGGTACGATACCGTGTAGAAACCGAAAGGGGTGAGGATTTTCATCCTCCTCCTAACAAGTTAGCCCGCTTCCATCTTAGACTGCATCATCACTTACCATCAGGTGAGATTGTAGTCAAGAGCTAACTTGTAAAGAATAAAAAAAAGTATAGTTAGCAATAGACTTACACCGTAAAAGTGCTTGTAAACTAAACCTACTTACTTGAAATTAATGAATTTGAATTTATCCTATCTGCAACAATCAAAACGTTTGAATATCTACGGTGGACACGTAGCCCCCCTGTCGCCGAAAAAGAGTTATTGGCTTCCTTTTGGCAAGAGATCAAAAAGGTGTCCCGAGAGGCTGGGTAATGGTCCAGACATCGATTCTAAATGTCTATTCGCACATTAAACTGCTGTTAGGGATATTGTACCATTGTTTCATGTAATATTCTTAGAATATTGAAAGAATAATAATATGTAGAACTACTGCAGTGTTAGTAGACCCCCACCAGGTGGACTGACGATATCAAGCGAGTTGCAGGGATGCGCTGGATGCAGGCGGCTCAGTATCGTGATGTTTGGAAGTCCCTACAAAAGGCCTATGTCCTGCAGTGGACGTCCATCGGCTGATATGAGGATGATGATGATGTAGAACTACCTATACTATACATGCCCACGTGGAATGGTGACAAGAATACTTGCTGCATTTCCGCACTAGACAGCCAGGCTGATCCATTGCGCAACAAATGAGTCAGCCCTTCTGTCACCAGTCGAGGCAACTTGCCGCGGTGAAATAATAATTAACGATCATCATTAATAGCCGATGGACATAGACCTCTTGTAAAGACGACAAAGTCTTGAGCTGCTACCATCCAGTAGCTCCCTGCAACCCGCTTGATTTCTTCAGTCCAGCTAGTCAACTGCGTTTTCCGGTGCGGGGTCGCCATTCAAGCACCATGGGAACCCAATGTCCATTGGCTCTTCGAACTATATGCGACTCGCTGAGCTATATCAGTGACGTTGGTTCTTTTGCGGATCTCCTCATTTTTGAGTCGATCACGCAGAGAAACCTCTCTCTGAACCTTTTTATGAGGCCTATAGTTAGCAACCAAGTCTCGGATCCGTAAGTCATCACTGGCAACACTCATTGTTCGAAGAATTAACGACAATATCTTGTAATTAATTAATAAAAACTGGATTTTTTTACTAATGGCTTTAGTTAGGACGTCAGTGGTGTTTCTAACTTGTAGCGTAGAGCAACAAACAACTGATAATTTTGTTATAAAGTCAAAGACCGCCAACCCGAAGTGAAGCTGATTAGTGAATTGCAGCTCCAAATCCCCTAAACTTTACGGATAGAAGCCTAGCCCTGGCCATAAATGAATTTTCTTAAGAATAAAACATAACATACTCGTAGCTATAGGCCCCGGCTCATACGTCATTGGGAACCAAAATTATAGCTTGGCAACTTCGTTCGTAACACTCCTGATGTTGCGCGCGCGCCGGGGTGTGTAGCGATGAATGAAAAACCCACGATTGATGCACATCACATCCCCGCACGCACGATTTCACACCCGCGCAGTCTTTCCCCTTGTCGCCCGCATAACATGGGAGTGTTATGAACGAACTTGCCAGACTATACAGTTGTCTGCGCAGGTACAATTATAAAGAAAAGTGTTAAACGCGCGTACTGTGGTTGCCCCGTACACGATTGTCATTTCGTCAATGTTTTGTCATGCTAACACCGAATAATGTGTTACTATGCATAGTTCAACTTACAGGCCGCTTAGCTAGCTGATTTGTAGAATAACCCGTAACTCTATATCTATACTAAGTATTATAAAGCTGAAGAGTTTGTTTGTTTGATTGAACACGCTAATACTCTGGAAATACCGGTCCGATTTAAAAAATTCTTTCAGTGTTAGATAGCCTATTTATCGAGGAAGGCTATAGGTTATATATTATCCCTGTATTCCTACGGGAACGGGAACCACGCGGGTGAAACCGCGTGGCGTCAGCTAGTATTATGATAAAGGATAACGCAAGCAGCGGAGGGTTAACACGATTGGGACGTGTTTGTTGTAAGAAAAAGCTTTCCAATTGGATAAGCTCGTAATACTTGAAGGTTATTACAGTGTACAGGGGAAAAACATTTACGGTAAAGACAAAGGATATTATTAAGGCCTTCATGTAGTAAAACATGATCCAATTTTTATTGTTTTATATCTGCGCTAATAAAACAAAGAGTATTATAATTCGAAATCATCATTATAAGGTTAAAGTAGTTTCGCTACTCCCATTTTATAATTTACTTATTATAAAACCTCAAAGCTATTTATTTTGACAGGTCGTTTGATAATGTTCATTACCTACCACACGGGTAATTTTTTTTAAAAAGTTAGACCTTGACTACAATCTCATCTGATGATAAGTAATGATGCAGTCTAAGATGGAAGCGGGCTAACTTGTTAGGAGGAGGATGAAAATCCACACCCCTTTCGGCTTCTACACGGCATCGTACCGGAACGCTAAATCGCGTGGCGGTACGTCTTTGCCGGTAATCCGTGCTATAATGATTTTTTTTATATAATCACACTTCACACTAATATTATAAAGGCGAAAGTTTGTGTGTAAGTGTGTAAGTATGTTTGTTCCTCTTTTACGTTGCGGCTACTGAAGCAATTTGCCTGAAATTTGGAATGGAAATAGATTAACACATAGACTACTTTTCATCCCGGAAAACCCCATAGTTCCCGCGGGATTTGTGAAAAACTGAATTTCACGCGGACGAAGTCGCGGGCGTCCGCTAGTTTTTTAAATAGTTCTATGGCATTAGCTACTAAAATTTCTTATAAGAGACAAAATTTAGGAGGCAACGTCCAACATCAGTTATATATTCTTTACTAAGTAATTATTTTATTTCATTAATCATGGTTGTAGAAAAAGTAGTGTATGCCACTGCACCTAATTAGCCATTGTAGCACTCGTGCTGTCTATTGTGCATCGGCTTTGCCTCATTGCACAAAAATGACTTGTGCTACTATTTTTCTTACATGACAGTGGCATAAATACACCAAGTTCTTAAATCTTACTTTACTATTTCCTTAAGTATCTTAGAAAAAGAAAAGCTCAAAATACATTACGTACTTCATAACCCGACTCAGAACACGAACATAAGACTTAGTTATCCAAAACCACATAATCTAACCGCTCGACCAACGAGGTATTTGTTATAGTTGACTCAAAAGATAAAAGCTATCTACTATAGAGCAAAAAATGTAAGCGATATTCGATGGAAGTGGCTAAAAAATCGGAAATCCTTTGAACTGTTCAGAGATCCGGCAGAATTACCTTTGATTCTCGCGTCGGCGGCCATTTTGTTCATTGATCCCTTTTATAGAAGACCAAAATAGAGTCGCTGTTCCGTAGTTCGTTTCAAATGTAGCTTTCTGATAGAATTTACTCGACGAAGTGACGCCAGAGTCCGTCAAAACTAAATTATTTATACGTAAGACTGCCATGTTGGTCTGATCGATCCTTTTTTATAGAAGACCAAATATAGAATGACAGTTCCGATGTTGGTTTTAAGCCCCCATTCGCACGAGAGTTTTTTAACGTCCGTTAAAAAAACGTTAAAATACGTTGAATGTTAAAGAATACTTTGTCTCGAATATTAAATCTGAATGGGATGAAACAGGGGTTGAAAGTTCGTATGGGGAATCCAGAATCCTTCATTCTTCAAATTACATTTATAAAAATTGGTATGTGTAAGTACTACCAAAAAATACTTAAAAAATAATTAATTTTTTTTCTAAATTCCACCCCCAAATGGTTAATTGATTGAAGTTTTTTATTTATAAATCGTTCATGTTTTGAGTTACAGCTTTGTAAAATGATTAGTGGACTATTTATTATAAACACATGCTAAAATATAGATTAAATGTAGTAAAATAGGGATTGAAAATTTACATCATTTTCCACGCGAACGATGTCGCAGGCGTCCGCTAGTATTGTCTAAAATTTTTTAAACTTTCTAAACGTTTTTTTACACAAAAACGTAAGCTTTTATCCATAGCTGAAGAGTTTGTTTCTTTGATTGAACGCGCTAATCTCAGGAACTACTGGTCTGATTTGAAAAATTGTTATAGCGTTAGATAGCCCATTTATCGAGGAAGGCTATAAGCTATGTATTATTCCCGTATTCCTACGAGAACGAAAACCACGCAGGTAGAACCGCGCGGTGTCAGCTAGCTCAATATAATGTTGAATGTTATTCATAGAAGTATTCACAACCACATGAGATAGTTATGATTCTATAGACAACAAACTTCACGTTTAACAATAGCAAAGGTTCTCTCAACCTACATTCATTCCACAATTCAGTTATTTGGAAATACAAAAGCCTCCAACGCTGTCTCGAGCGTTCTATTTTCGGAGGTCGACGTTCTCAATAAAACGGGTGGATTGAATTCCGAAAAGTCGTAAATTATGAAGGTTCTCGTTAAAAGTTTGACGTTTTGGATCTAAGGAACAGGTTAGAAGGGAAAGTGACGGGGTAAGTGTATTTTCTCGGCTTCTTGCAAGTTCGGAAATAGGTTCGTTTAAAAAGAAAACGTGGGTCTTTTATGTTTACACACGTATTGTAATTTTTTTTTCTCTGTTGTAAAGTACCAATTTGGTACTTAATAAAATTATGATCTAGCCTACTTATGTGACTAATTAGTAATTCATTTTTAACCTAAACTTATAATAGCAGCGTTTTACCTGAAATAAAACGCATATTAAAATACTTACCTCATTGGAAACTTTATATTGAGAGTAGCATTTCCGTTTCCGTCGATTTCATACCAGTTTTCGTACTTTTATTGACGTCACGTCGGGCTATGTGGCGCCACCTGGCGGTGTCGGGCTCGGGAAGTTTCGTAAATCGCTGAGCGCGACTTTAGCTCATTGGCTCAATATATCACCAGGCAGGAATTACTTAAAGTTTCCAGTGAGGTAAGTATTTTAATATGCGTTTTATTTCAGGTAAAACGCTGCTATTAAAATATTGACCGTAACTGGAAACTTTATATTGAGAGCCTGTTTGTTTTCGCCTGGTGACGCCACATTATGGTATTATTTCGCCAATGTGATTATTAAAATAAAACTTTTTATAACAATATTATCTCTAATTCGATTAGGCTTTATTTAGACAACAAGCTAGTAACGAAGTTTGACTTATTGTGTCTGTGCATAATACAATATCCCATTTTGTTGGAATGTAGCAAAAATACATGTCTACGGTACAATGGTAGCCAGTAATAAGTATCTATTGTCTGTGGATATTATTTATTCAAACTGTCAACTCTTTGACATTCAAGTGTCATTATATGTCATCAGCCATTTACTATATTTTACAAATATTAATAAATAGAACAGTTAGCAGTGCTTAACGTGTTTTCGTTCATCTCGCGACTCCAACTCTCAGCACATTCAAAAATAAATCAATGAACTAAAAACATACCATACATTTTTTGGATTGGAGTTCAATACTTTTAATTTTAGGGATTTCATCATATAATTGATATTCACACTAAATTATTTAGGAAAAACACTGCTGACCGATATAGTCGTTATGAAGATTTCTTACGTGACGTCTTTACTCATTCTGCTATAACCATATGCGGGGCGGTTTTTTAAAAAAAATATTACAAAGAAATTAATATTAATTCTTGCTGCATTTAGTCGTAGTGGATAGTTATTTTATTTAATAATGAAATAGACTTATTATTTCCTAAAGAAAAATTATGATAGTGATTATTTTATTTACAAATAATTTCCAGCCAGAGTAAATACTTCTATCGGTTTTTGAGCCAAATTGCGGCCAAAATTGAATAAAATCATCATACTAGATTTTATACTATGTTATCCCTATAATAAGTAATGTTAGGTCATATACACGCCTTTCAGAGTGTACCCACAAAAATATAACTATTGAAAAAATAACTTATTAAGAAGTTACTGACATTCCAAACTGGTGGCATGGAATTTTTAGGCTTTCTTAACAATTTGGTATGAATTTAAGGATATACTTTACAAAGTTATTGATCTCTTAAGTAGGTTACTTGAAGATTCTAGAAACTAAAACTGAGTCAGTTCTTAGACATTAGGTCATATAATGTACTAAAACTTTTACTTTTAGACAAACACTACACAAGCCGATTTTTAAGTTTTGACAGGAAATTAAAAATAATTTCAGGTTTTCCCATATTTCTTGAAGACTCCCTCTAACAGTTTTGTAACTGCTAAGTCCGTTGTCGTGATTATAATAAATTTGTCTTCATTCTATAGAATTATCGGTACTGCTAGCACTCGGAATCTGAGAGAGATCCAAATGACATAAGACTTACTCTTATCAAGGCTATTAAATATATTCCTGTCAACCGATTCTGATGATTCTCTGAGAATCAGTGTAAGTGGTGGCGATACCATAAAGCAAGTGGGAATACCCTATACACACTGTACACATCGTATAAAACAACTTGAGCGTAAGTTACATCTCGGGATACGTACAAGTAATCATGGACTACGTGTACCTTATTTAATGAGTCAGATCAGAATAGATCAGTCACCGACATACCCTATTTCACAATCACTTTTTCTTTGCTACAGTAATGAAAGCGCCAAGTATGGAAGATGGCGATGTTGTATAACAAGTGATTTGCATGCTTGTTGTTCCTGCCGCGTATACTATTGTGTACTGTTGTGAACTTAGTGATAGTCTAATTAAGGTTACTAGACAAAGATCTTGCAATTTTAACTGTTATATTCTATATTTAAACTCATTTCTCTTTTCCTCCGTAATATGTAACGGCAGTCATTTTGTCCAATTGAATGTTGCTTAGGAGGTGAGTTTGATTCTAGGGACATATACGAGTAGTATGACATACATTTCCTTTTTATTGGAATGCAGTACCTATTCCTCTCGTGACCATGAATACCTCAGAGGGTGAATGTTTAGTAACGCTGCCCAAGCGTGGTCAAAGGCATCTGCTACTAAAAAAAAACACTGGCTGAGGGTGTCAGTGAAGTAGGTAGCTATAGTATGCGCGTTATCATCTGAGTCGTCCGGTCATAAAAGTCAAAAAAGATAGGAATGTGCAGCGCGCCTACCTGCGCACCCTAATTATCGATAAACGGCTACCTGCGCACGTGCTAATGATGAGTCAATAATGATTTGGACGATTCTGATTGGTCGGTTTCTAATGTAATTGCATTGCGTATTTTTTTTGCTATAAATGTGTTTACTGCAATTAAATAAATACATTCATGTGTTACTCGTTGCGCACTATGGATACTTTATTTTCTAACGTTGATCTGAAGAAATTACATGGCGATATTTAATAATTATATAATATTTTAATAATTATATAATATGAAATATGTATTATATTAAATCAAATATTGTTAATTTTTTTAATTTTGTGAACAAGATACGATAATAAACTTTACTTATCGATAATATGTCTTTCATTGTTACACCCTTCACTAGACGGCTCCATAAGACCCATAAGTGCAAGCGAGATAGATATAGAGAAATGATTTATGGCCCTAAGACTCAGTTGTTAACGATAGTAGTATAGCAGTCTGATTATATTAAACAAGGTCATTCATTCATTCAATGGTAACGGGCAAGTTTTCGATATAGTCTACATCTACGCTTCGTATTATTTTCTTAGTAAATGATAAAATTGTCTATTCTTAATTCTACATATCTCTTACAAAACATGCTGCGAATTCGATAGCATTGAGAAAGAGACATGCATAGTTCAAATGACAAGGAAGTAATGTCCAACAATTCCCTGTATACAAAACGTAGGAAGCACCTTTGGGATTTTATTACATACACATGCAAGTAGGCTTGTGTCTATTCTTCAAACTGAGTTTTTGATGCTGTGCGTATTTAGCAAGTGGAAATGAGGTTAAATATTGGTCCGGCTTCAGTATTAGCAACAGAGCATGGTGCTTTTATGATCCTTTGTATTTCATTAAATAGACAATTGTTGATATTTCTTCCAAAACAGGAGTGTGGAACGATATTCCATATAGATTAAGAAAAACACGAGGTTATTCGAGAGAACGGTAGGAGATAACCTCAGATTAACCTCTGTACGTTTCTGGTGCCACCATTTTCTCCCATTGAAAAAGGTGGTGAAAAAGGTGGCTAAAAAGACCGCTTGAAATGAAGTCTATCTCAAAATATTTTGTTTTCTGGATGCATCAAACTTTAAAGCATACATAATACCCTTGATGGGCCTCGAGCCCCTGAAAAAGGATTCATTTAGAATCCTTTGTTTTAATAGAAATTTATATGTTACCGCTTATGCGTTTTTCTACATTTGCTAGGTGACGGAGGGTATCATAATATGTTTTACCTTTTCGTTTGTTTCTAAGTTTTATGAAACCTGGAGTATGGTTATAAATTTTGCAAATAATAAACTCTATACATCCAGTAATACCTTTAGAAAACTTTGATGTATTCGGAAAAATAAGTTTCCTGCCTTTAACCTCTATACCAAAATGTACATGATGTTTTAATCTGACGCTTTCGTTCATCAGATTTTTACGCCATTGTTACAAAGTAATTAATTCACCCATTGGTTACAAATCTAGTTGGCCTATTCACTATTTTGGTCTTTATTATCAACCTATATCAATTGGAAAAATGTCATTTACCTACTGTGGGATATTCACGAGTAAGCAATAAATGACATTTTTACATAGAAACTCAATTTTGTATATGTCAACTAGCAAACGTAAAAGATAGTGAGTCAGCCTGCAAGGGCTTTAGGACATTAGTTTCTTGTACATTGCTGATAAACACCCTGCGAGAGTGGATTATAATGATCATACAAGCAAGGCTGCGCAAGCGTTCCAAGCGATGGAATCTTAACATTTTTCATGCATTACCCTCGCGAGGGGTGGCGATCACACACACACGACATCGACAAGGGTATTTGAATAATTTATATAGATAGATAAGATATTCGTATCCATACATCGTTGATAAACACCCCGCGAGGGTGGATTGTATTGATCATGCAAGCAAGGCTGTGCATGAACGTGTGCGCATTACAGATATGTATATTCCGTGTTGTATGTTCCACGCGATGGAACATTACTCTTCATGCATACGCCCGCGACGGTGGCGATCAAGGACACCGGTATTTGAATAATTTATATAAAGAGATAAACACCCCGCGAGGGTGGGTTGTAATTATCATGCAAGCATGGCTGTGCATGAGCGTTTGCGCATTGTATGTATATTCCGTGTTGTGTGTTCTACGTGATGAAATTTCAACACTATTCGTGCCTTGCCCATGCGAGAGGCGGCGATCCTCAGTATTTGACTGGAAATACGTCTAAGAATGTTAACACTTTCTATAACCTCGTCCCCATGAGGGGCGGTAATCTATTAGTCCGGTATTTGACTGTGCAAATACGTCTAGGAATATTTAAACTTTCTATACCTTACTCAGTAAGTTGGTTTTGCAAATACGTCCAGGAACGTTAAAAAACTGTGTATACCTTGCTCCCGCGAGGGGCGGTAATCTATTAGACCTATATTTGACTGCAAATGTGTCCAGCGACGTTAACAGTGTCTACGCCTTGCCCCTGCGTGGGTTGGCGATTTATAAGGCCAGTAATTTACATCCAATCAAAATTTCTGTGCTAAATTCTGGCGGGATTTGTGAACCTTTTTTCAATGCCGGTTTGAATTGGAGTAACAATATGTTTGAGTAACTTCCAAAAACTCTTTGTCTAACTTGTCTTCGAGCATTCGTAATTTATGTACTCCTCTGAAACGAAAGCCATTGGCCACGCGTTCGTTTTGCAGTATATATGTTAGACAACAGTCTATTGCTAGAACGTTCACTTTGGTTTCTGAGTTCACATTTTTAGGAAGCCCGCTGGGCCCCGCCACTTTTAATACTATTTTAACTGTTGAAAAATAACTACAAAGAAAATATTATTACATGCAAGTACGAAAACATTTGCAAAAAAGCAAGACTTTCAAACACATGAAGTAGTGATCCGAACGGAAAAACCGTTAAAATAATGATCACGTACTATTTTCAAATGAAATTTGAAATTTTTACATAATTTAACGTTAATTACATTAACGTTGTATGTTACAACGTAATAATTACAACGTAATAAAATATAAAGTACTCACAGCGAATTCACTTCACTTATTACACTTTATCTTGCAATGTCGGGTACCAACTGATTGCAAGATGTTGCTTCGACGGTAAACAAAACGCCAATGAGCTAAAGTCGCGCTCAGCGATTTACGAAACTTCCCGAGCCCGACACCGCCAGGTGGCGCCACATAGCCAGACGTGACGTCAATAAAAGTACGAAAACTGGTATGAAATCGACGGAAACGGAAATGCTACTCTCAATATAAAGTTTCCAGTTACGGTCAATATTTTAATATATTATTAATATACTAAGATAATGTCCTTAGTCTTAGTCTTTCACTAACTATTACGTCTTTAGGTAACTTTGTTCACGTGATCTTCCAAAAAGTTTTTTTTTAAGAAGATTTTATTCTGCATTTTTTTATCTAGGCTATAATTACGGAAATGGAGAAATTTGTAAAATTTATCTGACGGTAGAGATACACAAAATAAAGTCCTAAATCTTGCCACAGCATTTTTCAGAAAAAAGTCTATACTTCTATAGTAATATTATAAAGAGCTAAAGTTTGTGGTATTGTAGGGGGTAATCTCTGGATCTACTGAATCGATTTTCAAGATTGTTTCACCAATAGAAAGCTACATTATTTGTGAGTGTCAAAGGCTATATTTTATCTCCGTATTCTTACAGGAACGGAAACTACGCGGGTGTAACCCGAAATACTAAACTAAATGTTCAACCTATGTATTGGTAGGTCCGTAAATGGCTTGGGAGTTGGGATCTTGTTATAGCAGAGTACGTCCAACTCTACGATATATTTTTGTACTTTTTGAAGTACATAAAATGCAGTAGAGTTTTTTGTAGTGTAGTAGATTTATAGATTTTTTTAAAGTTAAGTTTAGTTACCTATTTTTGCCGGCCTCCGTAGCGCAGATAAATGCGCGGTGCATTTACAAGACGGAGGTCCTGGGTTCGATTGAGAATTTCTAATTTGTCAAGTTCAGCTGGAGGATTCGGCCGTGGCTAGTTACCATCCTACCGACAAAGACGTACCGCCAAGCGATTTAGCGTTCCGGTAGTCGACGTAGAAACCGAAAGGAGTGTGGATGTTCATCCTTCTACTAACAAGTTAGCCCGCTTCCATCTTAGATTACATCATCACTTACCAGGTGCGACTGTAATCAAGGTCTAACTTGTAAAGAATAAAAAAACTTATGTAATTTAGACCTTCCACACGACATCAATCAGATAAGTACTAAGCTGACGTCTAAGCTAAATACAGGCTTCCTTTCCAGAAATCATACACCATGATCGCCTCTATGATCCAAATCCAATGTATTCTACATCTGAATTGTAGATAGCAATCAACTGGCATGTACAAACTTGTTACAAATATGTACACGTTACAAATACGTACATGTTACAAATATGTACAGCCTCAGTTCCCATGTGGCCGCATAACGTTGTTGTTAGAACGTACCATGCGGTTTGGGATATGACAAATTAACATAACTCCCAGCACTCTGTAACAATCCAAACATTCCACATGGGACATTGTCGATGTCCTAGTTAATAACTAATATTATAAATGTCAATATTATAACAATGTATTGGTAATGGAAACAATGTATATTTGTTGTTGGTTTAGTTATACAGGGTGCTCGGGATTATTTCCCATAACTCCAAGGTGTTGACGAGTCGACTTATAGAAGCCGAATTGCATAACTAATAATATTTGTTTGAACTAAAAAATAAGGGACATATTTTAAGATCCGTTTACAAAAGAAATATTATTTACCCCGTAAATATTAATTTTAGAACACATGTTCCTTGAACATTTTCATTTCATTTTCGTAAAGAATAACCCCAGAGCTATGAGAAATACTCCCCAGCATCCTGTATATACACTCATTAAGGTATTGTGCAATAGCCTCGTGACAGACAGTGCATAACTTGTTATCAGTGGAGTGGATAAGGCTTATAAGTAGGGAAGGCACTAGTACAAATTATACAAAATTGATATTTTTTAGGGTTCCGAACGTATGTAGTACACAAACGGAACCCTTATAATCCCCGTTGCGCACATTTTAAGGTCTATCTGTTTTCTCCTAATGTACTGGACCAATCCAATTGAAATTTGGTACACATATCAATTCTTATGACCCAAATACAGGGATGTATTATGAATAGATAAAATTTGAATATGGGAGACACTTATGGGGTAAGATGAAAAGTTAAAAAACAAACTTTTTTTCCAATACAGGTTCGTGATGAATCCTCAGGGTAGGCATTGCGTATTTGCATCTATGAGTGCAGGTCACTGCTTGTGAGGCTATGGATCATGGGATACTCGATATGAGATAAGTTTTAAAAAATCTATAACCGATGGAAAGACGTTATCAGCGAATAGCATATGCTGTATTTTATCCTCATTCCTAAAAAGTAAACTGACTCCATCTGAGAATTGATACATATATACTTCACTACATACAACTTCCTCCATTAAAATTTTATTTGCTTTATAATAGATTTATTAACGGAAAAGTTTATTCAGTTTTTCCGGAAATGATTTATTATTATTTCCACGCCACGGTTTTCGAGGGGCACTCGGGTGTTCACTGAGCTCGAGTCTCCTCTCAGAATGAGAGGGGTTAGGCCAATAGTCCACCACGCTGGCCCAATGCGGATTGGCAGACTTCACACACGCAGAGAATGAAGATAATTCTCTGGTATGCAGGTTTCCTCACGATGTTTTCCTTCACCGATTGAGACACGTGATATTTAATTTCTTAAAATGCACACAACTGAAAAGTTGGAGGTGCATGCCCCGGACAGGGTTCGAACCCACACCCTCCGGAATCGGAGGCAGAGGTCATATCCACTGGGCTATCGCTGCTCCTTTTTTATGGAAGACCAAATATAGAATGACAGTTCCGATGTTGGTTTTAAGCCTCCATTCGCACGAAAGTTTAAAATACGTTGAATGTTAAAGATTACTTTAAAAATTAAATCTGAATGGGATGAAACAGGGGTTAGAAGTTTGTATGGGAAATCCAGAATCCTTCATTTATCAAGTTACATTTGTAAAAATTGGTATTGTGTAAGTACTACCAAAAAAATTATTAAAAAATAATTGAAATTTTTTCTAAATTCCACCCCTTTAAAACAAGGGTTGAAATTTTTTAAATATAAATCATTCATGCTTTTAGTTACAGTTTTGTAAAATGATTAGAGGACTATTTATTACAGATACATAACACATGCGAAAATATAAATAGAATGCAGTAAAATAGGGATTGAAAATTTACATCAATTTCCACGCAAACGAAGTCGCAGGCGTCCTCTAGTAATGTCTAAAATTTGTAAACTTTCTAAACGTTTTTTCACACAAAAACGTAAGCTTTTATCTATAGCTGAAGAGTTTGTTTGTTTCTTTGATTGAAAGCGCTTATCTCAGGTCTACTAGTCCGATTTGAAAAATTCTTTCAGTGTTAGATAGCCCATTTATCGAGGAAGGCTATAAGCTATGTATTATTCCCGTATTCCTACGAGAACGAAAACCACGCGGGTACAACCGCGCGGTTTATTATAGTTCAAGATAATTTTGAATGTTATTCAAAGATGTATTCACAACCACATGAGATAGTTATGATTCTATAGACAACAAACTTCACGTTTAACAATAGCAAAGGTTCTCTCAACCTACATTCATTCCACAATTCAGTTATTTGGAAATACAAAAGCCTCCAACGCTGTCTCGAGCGTTCTATTTTCGGAGGTCGACGTTCTCAATAAAACGGGTGGATTGAATTCCGAAAAGTCGTAAATTATGAAGGTTCTCGTTAAAAGTTTGACGTTTTGGATCTAAGGAACAGGTTAGAAGGGAAAGTGACGGGGTAAGTGTATTTTCTCGGCTTCTTGCAAGTTCGGAAATAGGTTCGTTTAAAAAGAAAACGTGGGTCTTTTAAAGTTTACACGAGCATTGTAATTTGTAAGAAGAAGAAAAAAAATTGAAAACTAAAGGTTTTTTTTAAAAGTTAGCCCTTGACTACAATCTCACCTGATGGTGCAATGAGCAATCTAAGATGGAAGCGGGCTTACTTGTTAGAAGGGGAAAATCCACACTCCTTGTGGTATTGTAGGGAGGTAATCTCTGAATCTACTAGATCGATTTTCAAGATTGTTTCACCAATAGAAAGCTACAATATTTGTGAGTGTCAAAGGCTATATTTTAACTCCGTTTTCTCACAGGAACGGAAACTACGTGGGTGAAACATGAAATACTAAACTAAATGTTCAAACTTATGTATTGGTAGGTCCGTAAATGGCTTGGGAGTTGGGATCTTGTTATAGCAGAGTACGTCCAACTCTACGATATATTTTGTACTTTTTGAAGTACATAAAATGCAGTAGAGCTTTTTGTAGTGTAGTAGATTTATAGACTTTTTTAAAGTTTAGTTTAGTTACCTATTTTTGACGTCCTCCGTAGCGCAGAGAAATGCGCGGCGCATTTACAAGAGGAGGTCCTGGGTTCGATTGAGAATTTTTAATTTGTCAAGTTCAGCTGGAGGATTCGGCCGTGGCTAGTTACCATCCTATCGGCAAAAACGTATTGCCAGGTGACTTACCGTTCCGGTTCGATGTCGTGCAGAAACTGAAAGGGGTGTGGATCCTACTCACTAGGACTTACAAGTTAGCTCGCTTACAACTAAGATAGCATCATCACTTACCGTCAGGTGAGATTGTAGTCAAGGGCTAACTTGCAAAAAAACTTATGTGATTCAGACCTTTCCCACGATATCGATTGATATCGTGGGAAAGGTCTACATACAAGGTCTAAATTACATAAGTTTTTTTTTATTCTTTGCAAGTCTAATCAGATAAGTACTGAGCTGACGTCCACTGCTAAACAAAAGCCTCCTTTCCAGAAATCATAAACCAGCTATTGCTTTAATAAACACATCTATGATTCAAATCCAATGTATTCTACATCTGAATTGTAGATAGCAATCAACTGGCATGTACAAACTTGTTACAAATATGTACACGTTACAAATACGTATATGTTACAAATATGTACAGCCTCAGTTCCCATGTGGCCGCATAACGTTGTTGTTAGAACGTACCATGCGGTTTGGGATATGACAAATTAACATAACTCCCAGCACTCTGTTACAATCCAAACATTCCACATGGGACATTGTCGATGTCCTAGTTAATAACTAATATTATAAATGTCAATATTATAACAATGTATTGGTAATGGAAACAATGTATAGTTTGTTGTTGGTTTAGTTATACAGGACGCTCGGGAGAATTTCCTATATTCAAGGTGTAACGCGCGCGCGGCGCGTTTGGAACCCTCGTAACTTTAGTTTTAAGTTTTCGACTATTATTACCACCATTAGATTAAATTAAATTATTACATAATCTTGACCTTTCAAACGTGCTTGTAAACTAAGCCTAATTGAAATAAATGAATTTTGACTTTTGACTTTTTGACTTTCCTATAAGTCAAAAAGTCAAAAGTCAAAATTGCCGAACTGCATAACTAATATTTTTTCAACTAAAAAATAAAAACTTTTCATGTTTTCATACAATAGATATACATACAAAGCAATTCAAATAATTCCGACTATCCATGTAACACACGCGTTTATCAGCTATCCTTGCAATTTTAAAATACGTAAAACTTTGCTACGTCATAATTAAAAGGGACACATCAAAAGAAATATTATTTGCCCCGAAAATATTAATTTAGAACACAATATGTTCCATTTGAGTTTTGTGAAATACTCACTAGCATCCTGTTTATAAATTCAATAAGGTATTATGCAATAGCCGTGTCAGGTTCATTGCATAGCATCAGTGATGTGCACAAGGCTTATAACTAGTGAAGGCACTATACTTACAAATTATACAAAATTGATATTTTTTTCCAAAACATCCATGAGTGCACGACACTACTTGTGAGAGGCAATGGATCATGGAATTCTCGGTATAATATGTGTTATTAAAAATTCGTTGACCCATGGAAAGCTACGTTATCAGCGAATATGCTGTATTTTATCCTCATTCCTAAAAAGTAAACTGACTCGATCTGCGAATTGATACATATATACTTCACTACATACAACTTCCTCCATTAAAATTTTATTTGCTTTATAATAGATTTATTAACGGAAAAGTTTATTCAGTTTTTCCAGAAATGATTTATTATTATTTCCACGCCACGGTTTTCGAGGGGCACTCGGGTGTTCACAGTTATTTGGGGAAAATTCAAAATGGGGGCGCAAATGAATAACGAGTATTCGGGGATGTACAAATAAGTGTTCCCTTATTTTCATTGTGTTGTACCTAATCCCCTGCGCGCTGTCGGAGCGAAATAAAATAAATTTTAACACCCGAAATAGAATGTGCGACATTTCGTGTCTGGTGTTTTATTTTTGGCATGTTTTTTATGTATTTGTAAGCTTAAAGCCTTAATAACTCTGAAAATAAATTGTAAATAGGTCTGGAGAGGTTTTAAGCTCATAAATTCTTTGTTTTCTAAATACATTTATACAATCTAAGCTATTAAACAACATTACTAGCTGACGCCACGCGGTTTTGACTCGTTTTTGTTCCTGTTCCCGTAAGAGTATGGAGATAAAATATAGTCTATGATAGTCACGAATAACGAGGCTTTCTTGTAATAAAAGAATTTTTAAAATCGATCTATAAAATATAGTCTACTAGCAGACCCTTTCAAGCTTTGCTTTGACTTATATGCACTTCTTCTCTAACCCTACTCCACACTACCCAACCCTACCCTACTCCTACCCTAACCCCACCCTAGGGATTTTTGGAAAAATATTCAAATTAGTTTTAGGTAATTAAGTTATCCATTAATTACCATTATGTATCTACCGTCTGCGTTATATCCATTAATTACGGGACTACTACTCAGCATCTATAAATTGGTAATAGAATTTTTCAAATCCGATTAGAAGATCCAGAGATTATCTCCTACAACCTCACGAACTTTTTTTACCTATAGTAATAAAAATATTTGATCCGTACCCGATATTTTCCCGGTGAGTTTACCCGCTGTAGCTACAAATCGCTTAGGAATGTATTAAAAGCAAGCATTTAATCTAGCTATAAAGTTTACTTCATTTCCTCACTGGAAGCGCTTGGGATTATAGAACTATAGAGAATGTAAACTAGAATTTGTTCTCCATTTTCATACTCGTTCGGAAATTGCTTTGTGTATTGACTGTACGCCCACGATTTTGTCCGTGTCAATTTCACTATTAATTTGAAGTTAATGACCAAGTTTGTACAAAGATATAAAATTTAATATCGCTTAAACTAAGCTAAATGTATCTGTGGAAATCGTAAGAAAAGGTTAATAAATAAAGAGGTATAAAGTATCCTATTTAAGAAATTAAATATAACGTGTCTCAAACGGTGAAGGAAAAACATCGTGAGGAAACCTGCATACCAGACAATTTCTGAGAGGAGACTCGAGCTCAGCAGTGAGCCGAATATGGGTTGATAATGAAGTATCCTATGATTAAAAAAATAAGTGCTAATCTTCATTCACATTTGAATGAAATGTCTCTTCCTCCATATTGTTTCTATAGCTACCCCCATTTTAAATCAAACGAAACAAAAAACTTATATGGACTTACTAAAATCTACTAAACTGTTTTCGAGTACAGCAATTAATTTTTTTAAATTAAATAATTTGAATTTTTTATTTTATTTCTAATGACTCAAATGAATCTTAGACCACACGTCATCAGTAAAGTCAGGAATGAGTCGTGATGTGTAAAATAATTTAAAAAATACTGTAACAAGTTTAATTCACTCCACCAAAACTAGATGGCGCTAACGGTAGATTGACCCGCGCTATCGGCTGTCGCTCGGCAAAAGGTCATATGGCGTCCAACTCAAGTATCAATATGATTAATAATCAATCATCAAATCTCTTACCATTAGAATGAGTAGTGTGATAAGTAGTACCCGGGTAGTAGTAGTACCACCTTTGATGGGACACTGTTGAGAGCACCACTCCGGTCTACAGATTATATGTAAACTTTATAATCGGCAAATAGCGCTTCCACCACTGATGAGACGCCATTGAAAGTACTCAATAAATTGTAGTATTATAGAATGAATAAATTAATTTACAATACTCATTATCCATTCGTCACTCTAAAAGGTATTTCGGACGTGCTAAATAACAGGCTGTTGTGTACCAACCCTCAACAATTGTATCGTGACGCGGCATAAATTAACGCACGTCGGAAAATTCAACGCCGCGCAGCCTCCACCTGTGAAATGTTTTCCGGAAAATATTTATGAAATGCCGCTTTCGGATACATTAAATCATGTTTTATGGACGTCAACAACAATCTGAATTTTTTATGGGAATCTACGCCACTGATGGGGAAGTCTGTATATATGTTAATACATATGTATGTATTTAATCGCGGTTATCCACGATTTTCCCGACTTTATTAAACCAATTTATACGGATTACAGATGGAAACTATGAAATCCGCGCGGTGTCAGTGACTACGCTTCCCAATCGGGTTTCCGTTATAATCCGGTCAATTTAAACATTCGAAGTTACATAAATTCCCACCAAGCTGAATATCGGTAACTTTTGAATCGTTATATCTCAAAAACGGTGGCTCGTAGAATAAAAGATCAATCAATTAATCAATAATTTTTTTGTAGATAATTTTATGATCTACAATTTTGTCTAAGCTATTTTTATGATAAAACTTACCGTTTTGCTGAAAATCGCGAAAAACTCATTTTTTTGACCTTTGACCTTAAATATTTTTTTTCCTTACAGGGGAAATGATGGGGAACTTTCAAATTTTGTTTTTGATGATATTTTAAACAATCTTACCGATTTTCAGCTTGGTGTCAATTTAGGTAACTTTACTCTTATTTTTTGGTTCAATTTGACCGGACTATTATTAAACGTACAATTTTTAAACTCAATAGCTCAGTCGTTTATATTAGGTCTATTGTCGTACATACTCCTAACACAGACTTGGTGGTATGGTAACAATCGCCTGTATGATGTTCATAATATGTACTATTATCGCGAATCTCGGCAAACTTTCAAGAGTGAAACGAACTGTCACCCGCACCATCCTACATGAGTTAATATACTTTAATATAAATTTTCTGAATAGTCTCTTAAGGTTCTATCTATACTAATATTATAAAGAGTAAAGATTTCATTGTTTGTTTGCATTGAATAGGCTCCGAAACTACTGAATTGATTTGAGAAATTATTTCACTGTTGGGAAGCTACATTATCCATGAAAGCTTTAGGCTATATTTTGTTCCCGTATTCCTACGAGAACGGGAACAAAGCGGGTGAAACCGCATAACGTCTGCTAATCTCTCATATGGATGGACTTGCTAATTGTAGGGTATGGTTGACTTGTTACGACACGCTAACAACTGAAGTAATGCTACGACTCGCTACGCAACGCTAACAACTGAAGTAATGCTACGACTAGCTACGCCACGCTAACGATTGAAGTAATGCTACGACTCGCTACGCCACGCTAACTGAAGTAACGAGGCAGCTATCTACACTAATATTATAGAGAGCTAAAGTTAGTGACTTTGTGAGGATATAGGGGTAATCTCTGGATCTACTGAAACGATTTTGAAAATTATCTTAACAATAGAAAGCTACGTTATTTGTGAGTGTCATAGGTTATATTTTTTATCCCTATATTCCTGCGGGAACGGGAACAACAACGAAGAATCACGTGATGTCTGCTAACGTCTGCTAATCTCTCATATGGATGGACTTGCTAAATATAGGCTATGCTTGTACTCAATACTATAGTTAGTTCTCTAAAATTAGTCTTTGAACTTATGAACGGTAGAACGTTAAGTTTAAACTTGGGGGTAAACAATAGTTTGAACTACCTAAAGTTGAACACAGTTTCGAAGCCGTCCGCTTTGTAGTAACTCTGTTTACACGTTTTGTAGTTTGGTTATGTAGTTTGTAACATATCAAAGTAGTTTTGACTTCTTATGTGCTATGTAGTGTACCTAGTTAATTAGTCTTTCAAGGTTTATGGCGCATTTGGAACCGTCTAAGTTTAATTTTAAGTTTTCGGCCATTAACTCGTGACATTACCTGACGTTTAAAAAGAGCATGTAAACTAAGCCTAATTGAAATAAATGAATTTTGAATTTGCCTTTGACTTTATAACTAACATTTTATAGAGTGATCCGAGGGCCTAGTGGCAGTTTGACACTGTGACGATCAAGTTGACGTAAACCCGAATTTCTAAGGAATTGAAACAGTCATCTAGTAGCTCTACTGAACAACTGTTTCAATTCCATATAAATTCGCGTTTACGTTAACGCGACAGTAACAGTTTTAAAACGTTAAAAACTTCCACTATTGGAAGTTGTGGTATGTGGCTTGAGACCACGCTACGTCACGCTACACCACGCCAAGACACGCTACGCCATTCTATGACTCGCTACGCCATGGTGACAACTGATATAACGCTACGACTCTTTTCGCCACGGTAACAACTAAAGTAACGCTACGACTAGCTACGTTACGGTAACAACTGAAGTAACGGTACGACTCTCTACGCCACGCTAACAACTGAAGTAACGCTACAGCTCGCTACGCCACGCTGTCAACTAAAGTATTATTTAATAATATAAGTATTATTTATAGAGAGGTAGAGTTTGTGACTTTGTGAGAATATAGGGGTAATCTCTGGATCTACTGAAATGATTTTGAAAATTATCTTACCAATAGAAAGCTACGTTATTTGTGAGTGTCATATGCTATTTTTTATCCTCGTATTCCCACGGTAACGGGAACTACGCGATTGAATCTGCGAGATGTCAGCTAGTAATATTAGAAACATGCAAAGTTTGTGAGTTTGTGAGGTTGTAAGGGATAATGTATGGATCTACCGAAATTATTTTGAAAATTCTCTGACCAGTTGAAAGACAATATTTGTGAGTGTCATATATTTTGTCCCCTTACATTGTATGAATTCTCACGAATTGTTGTATTCTCACTAGAACTACGCGGGAGAAACCACGACGTTCTGCTATAACTAATATATTATTTTGTATACATATTTTAGGCTCGCAATCATCCCTCATCGGGAGGAAAGGATTAGGTACCCGAAGAGGGATTATACTCTATTTATCAACATTACCCTCATTACCAGCGTGTTGTGTACACATGCATACGTCTGTGTGTGTACAGTGTACATAACGTTAAGGTAAACCGTAACAGCTATAAGGGTCGGCACATATCTGGCAAAATACGGAATAATAGATTAGTAACATTTATTTATTATTGAGAGCCGTGATAGCCCAGTGGATATGACCTCTGCCTCCGATTCCGGAGGGTGTGAGTTCGAATCCGGTCCGGGGCATGCACCTCCAACTTTTCAGTTGTGTACATTTTAAGAAATTAAATATCACGTGTCTCAAACGGTGAAGGAAAACATCGCGAGGAAACCTGCATACCAGAGAATTATCTTAATTATCTGCGTGTGTGAAGTCTGCCAATCCGCATTGGGCCAGCGTGGTGGACTATTGGCCTAACCCCTCTAATTCTGAGAGGAGACTCGAGCTCAGCAGTGAGCTGAATATGGGTTGATGACGATGAACATTTATTTTTACTTAATGGTCTCATTTAATTATCATGAAAATCGGTTCAGTAATGTTAAAATGAATGTTATTTTAAAAAGAAAACAAAAAATAAAATATTGAAATAAAAATCAACTGACTTCAAAATCACAAAAATATACTAAAAAGTGAAAAAGCATCGTACCTTCTGATCACTTTGAAGGCGGTGCCGGCGGTTTAATTTTTTTGTTACATTACACTAACATCACATCATATTATGTGATATTCGCGTTACATATACGAGTGCAGTAATCCTCTCTCCATCGTTTAATCCTTCAGATAACCGTGTCAAAGGGGATTGCAAGTGAAGAGCAATAGTAGCGAGACTCTATTTGTCATCGAGTGAAATAGACGGTGAATTAATCTATGTATCAAACAAACTAACCACAAAGTCTTTTCCGACGGCCAAAACTGGAGCGCGGCGATCGCCATTTATAACTGACTTAAAAAATGAGGTTCTCAATGGGGATGATGACTAGGTTTAAGTGTATTGATTTTTATGATACATTCGGGTAAATAAGGTCAATGTTAACTAATTTATACATAAAAAGCAAAGATTGACTGGATATTTGCAAAATAAATAAGATTATAAAAATTCAAAATCTATTAAATATATTTTATCGTAATTAGATGAAAATTCATACAGTTTTAGCTTCCTTGCATTAAATGTGACATTTTTTAATATGTGAACTATAAACATAAACGCACAAATAACAAAGATATTACTAATTTTGTTTAACGATCATTAATTGCCTAGACGTCATAAGTTCGTACCATTTTGTATGGTGTGTTTTTCAGGGATCCGCGGCAGCGCCGCAAATCTGACCCTTTAAATCCCTGTAGCTCCGAAAGTAATGATCGCAGATATCCTGTTACTTTTACAAAATTGCTTTACTATTAGCATACTCTTAATTTATATACAATTTAAAAAAATGTCATCATCCCTATTAGAAGAATATGTTTTTTTTATGTTGGTTACCTTCGTCATTTATTAATCAATTTTGATTTTTTTTTATATTTTTCAGAAGTGGATAAAAAAATAAAAATAAACACCAACGTTAAGCAATGGTTATAATTCACAACAATTGTCAAGTTAATTAACAAATCAAATAAAACAGAATGCACTACTGAAGACAAAGTGAGACTACCCGTGCCTAACTCAGTAAAATTCATCATTATTATCAACCCATATTCGGCTTACTGTTGAGCACGAGTCTCCTGTCAGAATAAGAGGTGTTAGGCCAATAATTCACCACGCTGGCCTAATGTGGATTGGCAGACTTCACACACGCAGAGAATCAAGAAAACTCTCTAGTATGCAGGTTTCCTCACGATGTTTTTTCTTCACTGAGAAGTTGGAGATGCATGACCCAGGATTCGAACGCACACCTTCCGAAATCGGAGGCAAAGGTCATATCCACTGGGCTATAACAGCTTTCAGCTGAGTGGAAGACCTTTATTTGGTCAGTGCGCTTTTACTTTCACTTTTCTTGTTCTTTGTAAAATATAAAAGCTTAGTTTTAAGTTTACTGACCAAATAAAAATATTTTTCTTTCTTCTTCTTTCTTTCTTTCTTTCAAATAACAATCGACAAATACACGTATTAAATGTATAAATAAACACTGAATTTAAAATGCTTATAGGTAACACTAGCACTTATTGCAAGAACTTATTTGTAACGAAATACCACATTAATTAAAAGATTAGATAAAAAACAGTATGAAATAACATGGTTTTGAAAACTCTCGTATATTTATTATAAAAATACAGTCAAGTTGTAAAACCCCTACGTATGAACTGAACTGTTTCAATAACCTTTTATTTTTAGCTCTTCACTCGATCGAACAGCGTAGGTATAACCAGCTCATGATAATTAAATTTCCATCGAAAAGTAATAAGCTCGATATAAAAAACTGACAGCTCGGAAACTGCGATTGACGCGGCACTTAATATAATGGTATTGGACACGCTACCCTATGGGTATAAAGAACCATAGTACACCTAAGAGTGTGTTTATACTGATACTTTCCTGTTACTTACGATTGTTTACATGAAGGGTTATATTTTACGCGCTTATCTTGTATGTATGTAATATTTTTTATTACCTCATATCTTCCAAACCTCTGAACTGATTTACGTAGTTAAGATATCTTTAGATTCGTCTTGATAAGCCAAGTGTTCTTAGATAGATGAAATTAAAAAAAAACACGACGATTGTGAGACGCTAAAGATACTTTTTCGAATATTACAATATGGGTATCAAATTCAAGGGCTCATCATGAGGACTTCAATATGGTATAACAATGCGTTTTCAAATTGCGTTCTACGCTTCTGGTTACAACTTGTTTTTTTCTTTACAGTTAGTATATTAATTTTTTAGCAGTCGGTTTATTTATTTTTAGCAGTCGGGCGTTTTTTTTTTTAATTATTTATTTTATTAAAAATCCAATTTCATTTATTTAAGATGGCTTTGTGCGATCAGTAGGATGAGGATACTATCATCCGTTAGAAGCGATCCATCCAATATATACGATGCGGATATGTATATGCCTACCATTAAGTGGGGTCCACAAAATATGTCGATCTCCTCGATTCACCTTTATTACTCGTCAACTCATCATACACTTCCTTTACACACATGTCTTCTTTCACACACTTCAACCATCTCTTCTTTGGCCTTTTACTTGCAACTTCAACATTCTTCTGGTAATATGACTTTCATTCCTCCGCATTTTACTTTTCATAAAATAAATCCTCATCCTCCTTTTTTCTGTGAATTGTGAACGCGAGTTATGAAAATATAAATTAAAAATCACCGGTTAACGGTTATTGTTTGTTGGCACAGCGATTAATTTTATATGACCTGGTATTTTATAGGTAAGCTAAGTACATGACTAACGTGGCCATAATTGTTATAACCTAATGTATTTTTTTTTAATTAGTAGTTATGAACCTTGTGGGATTTTTAACGACCGCATTTTGCGCGATATTATACATATTTCTATCGTTAGCTGGGACTAAGTTCGAATGTTTTTTGGATCAATTTATTTTCTATTTTTAGTCTATACAAGTTAGCCCTTGACTACAATCTCACCTGATGGTAAGTGATGATGCAATCTATCAACTGGAATATCGCTGTGATTACTCAGTAAAGGCTTTATGTAACTATTCTTCGTACAGTTCTGCAAGGAGCACGTGGCTCTGGTTACGAGTCTTTTGCTAAAAGTTCAATAGCATCCCACAGATTAAAGAATAATAGGCAGATAGAGTGTATGGAACACGGTAGGTACGCAGTCATTCCAAATACAGATTCAAAATACTTCGCAAAAAGCGACGCTTCGTCGTACAGAAAGCGTCGCATTAGTAATTTTTTTTCTTCGAACCTAAATGGCCATATTCGCGAAGCAATAAAAGATTGCACCAAGGAGGTCCCCGCCTTCAGCAAGGCCCCCTTGTTGTCGGACCTACGGGCCCTACTAACGGATAGAAACGCACAGCAAAGACGCTACGAATCTGAACCGACCCGACAAAACGCGAGTCTACTTTGGACTCTCGGAAGACGGTGCAAGCGTCGCTTGCGCTGGCGTTATGACAGACAATGGGACGGCCGACTGAGAGAGCTCGAGCCATCGCACGTAGCCTTCTACGACGTGGCAAGATATCTCAAAGCCGACCGCCTCGCAGCCACCCCACCTCTCAAACGCCCTGGCCTCCCAAACGCGATCGAGGACATCGATAAGGCCGAATGCCTAGCCGACAGTCTGGAAGCCCAGTGCACTCCAAGCACTACGGCATTTGTAAAATCACACGCGAAAAAAGTGAAGTCCGAACTCACTTCTATCTTATCTCGCCCCCCGGACGGAGTCGAAATTACCCCTACGTCATGCGAGGAAGTCTCTGCGGTTATCAAGGGCTTGCGCAAAAAGAAGGCTCCGGGGCCTGATACGATTAGCAACAAAGCTTTAAAGCTTCTTCCGGTCCAGATAATCAACCTCCTGGTGAACATCTTCAATGTTCTCCTAGCTCACTGCGCCTTCCCAGACGCATGGAAAGAAGCCACGGTCATTGGCATCCACAAGCCGGGTAAACCCCGCGACCTCCCGACTAGCTACCGCCCAATTAGTCTTCTCAACACCATTGGCAAGGTGTATGAGATAATCATTTTGAATCGTCTCAAAGCCATTTGCGATGAAAAGCAACTTCTCATCAAACAACAGTTTGGATTTCGATGTAAACACTCATGTGTTCATCAAGTGCACCGCCTCACGGAGCACATTCTAACCGGTTTTAATACATTTCATAACCCCATCGCCACCGGGGCGCTCTTCTTTGACGTAGCTAAAGCGTTTGACCGCGTCTGGCACGAAGGCTTGATATTCAAACTAAACCGTTTCGGCGTACCAAACAAAATGGTACGCTTGCTACACAGCTTTCTGTCCAACCGCACCTTCAGGTACCGTATAGACGGCACTCTCTTTTCACCCAGACAGATTCGCGCAGGAGTCCCTCAGGGCTCCGTGCTCTCCCCGCTTTTATACTCGCTCTTCACAAGCGACATTCCCACCGACCACCCGGGCGTACACGTCGCCCAGTTTGCGGACGACACCGCACTGTACGCGACGGCAGTAAACCGGGTCCACATTAGAGCCCGCCTCCAGAAGGCGGTAAACATTATAGGTAAATGATTCCGCCTTTGGCGTATAGAAGTCAACCCAGAGAAAAGCGCAGCCGTGCTTTTCACCGGCAAAGCGGTCTCCCGTCTCAAGTCCGGACTCAAAGAAGTCTCCCTTTACGGAGCACACATCCCCTGGCAACGTACTGCCAAGTACCTAGGCGTTACCTTCGATAACCGCATGAGCTTCTCCATGCACGTTAACAAAGCGAGAAAAAAGGCCGCATACGTAATGCACCGCCTTTACGCTATGATAAATAAGAAAAGTAAATTGTCCCTCCGCTCAAAGCTAACGCTTTATAAAACTACGATCCGTCCGATCTTAACCTACGCTAGTTTAGTGTTTGCCCACCGTCCCAAAGCGACCCTTAGGCCGCTTCAAACCCTACAGAATCGTTTTCTGCGTCAAATCACGGGCGCGCCGTGGTTTTTACTCCATAGAGATCTAGAATTACCGACAATAGCTAAGTACATGAAACAGCTCTCTCAAAACTATTTTGACAGAGCTGCCATCCATCCCAACCAACTAGTGGTTGAGGCCTGCAATTACACTCCCAACCTAAACGCTAACTGCAAGCAGAGGCGTCCCAAGAACGTCCTTTACGATCCAGACGATGACATAACAACCGACAATGCTTCCCAGGTAACACAATCACAAGCTACACAGCGTCTTCGCCGGCGAAGACGAGGTCCCCGATATCTAACGTCACCCGGACGTGGGTTTTCTAACTCACGATCTTGGGGGCGTCCGGACTGATTCACTCAGGTCACGGTTACCTCCTCCAGAATGGCCTTCTAAGCCGAGGTCCGAGTCTCATAGGAGACGCCCTTAGAGAGCCGTTCCGTCCTCTATCTTTCTTTCAGCCTTCGGGTCACATCAGGCGATGCTTCTGCGCTCGCCCAACCCCCCCGGTGACGCCGTAGTGGTTTCGCAGGGAGCTATCGGCACCTACTCAAAATAGTAATTTTTAATATTATTCAAGAACAAAGGCGTCTTATGTTTTTAAATATTTGAAAAACTGTTTACAAAAAGTAAAAAAAATAAGATAAAGTATTTTTTAGTATTCATTATTAGTCTATTACACCCCCATGTCTGGGAGAGTACAGTAACAGTGGAATTCATAGACGTTCTAGGGGCGCCCCCAGGAATCATTCAGCCGCTGAGTGTCGAATTTAACCTCTATTTGTTTGAGAATTTGATACTCAGCGGGTGAATGGTCCCTTGGGGGTGACCTGAGAACGTCTATGAATTTCACTGTTAGATGTAGGTCCTGTCCCTGCATTCTATAAAGTTACAGCGATGTGACATCGCTCATTTCCATAGCAACTACGTTTTTAGTGACATTTTATTTTTGGTGGTTAGTATATTTTCTTTCTTGCAGAACTGCTTTCCTTTGTTTTCTTTTAAAATAATTTCGGCACTCCCTGAAACTGCCACAAAGTAGATGCCCCACCCCTAGATCAGGGGCTGATCACAAATTATAATCCCTTCAGAGAATGAGACGACGATTTGCGCTAAATCCCTCCAACCTCAACCAATGCACGTTCTGGATAATGATAGATCATTCCGGAACGATGTCGCTTTGGCGGCCATTTTGATAACGTCATCCATTAATATTGGATTGAAATTTTATGAAAAATCCTTTAATTTCGCCGTGATAGCCTAGATTTTGGGAAAATTAAAAAACACGTGTCAATGTTGAACGAAAATCATCGTAAGGAAATCGGCAGAGATTTCTTAATTATCTGCGTTTGTAAAGTCTGCCAATCCGTATTTGGCTAGTGTGGTGGACTATTAGCCTAATCTCTCTCATTCTGAGAGGAGACTTGTGCTCAACAGTTATTGATTTATTAATGATGTTGATAATGATTGATGATGTAAAAAAATTATTAAATGCGCGTCGAACTATACACGCAGTGTATAGGGTTCTGCGGTTGTACAATATACATTTCCATGTCGACGTGTATTTATGGTTGGTCGACTACTTTTCCATACCCTTGTCCCATGGCAGCGTACGCAATGTTTACCGCTATTGGTCGACATTTGTTTTGAAATATGTTTTGCACATCAACGCACCTGATAAAAACTTGTTTCTAGACTACCACCGCTACGTACGTACCACTACATACAAAGCTAAAAGGACTTCGTAGATTGACTTTATCCGCATTACCACAAACGAGGGTACCCACGCAACCGTATCGCGCAATAAGAATACGGTATTCGCTAAATATTTTCAAAAAACATTCACAAAGCCATTTGCATCGGAACCGTCTTGAGATTCAATTACCTGTGCAATAGTCACACCTTAACACGATAACATCTTTTATGCAAAAATATGCTCTAAATATAGGTAACAAGGCTTATTTTACTTTGAATTTGTCAGAATTCCTATCTTCACCATTTCCAGCATCATCCATTCAAGCTAAAGTCTATTCTATGTAAATGGTTATAAGTTTGGGATTCGCTTGCATCTTTTATCTTTCCTTGTGTATGGTTTCCAATGCTTGTTTCCTCAATTGATCGCCGATACGGCTCTTTAGTTGTATTTTGAGTTATTGAAACGGTTATTGGATGCTTATCGCCTTGTATAGAATTTGTTGGTACAGTTGTAAAGTCTGAATAGATATAATAACTTATGGATGAGTAAAATAAAACAAGCTTCCCCTTAATAAATATTTAAAGGATGATGACAGTTTTTTGAATTGTATATAAATAAAGGGTATACTAATAGTAAAGTAATTTTGTGAAAGTAACACTGTATCTGCGATCATTACTTTCGGAGCTACAGGTAATTAAGGGTCAGATTTGCGGCACTGCCACTGATCTCTGAAAAACGCCCCATACAAAATGGTATGAATTAATGACGTCGTAGTATGTACCTACGACGTCATTAATTCATATGATCGTTAGATTTCTATGGGCGTTCAAACAAAATTATTAATATCTTTGTTATTTGTGCGTTTAAGTTTATAGTTCATATATTAAAAAATGTCACATTTAATGTAAGGAAGCTAAAACTGTATGAATTTTCATCTACATACGATAAAAGATTTTTAATAGATTTAGACATTTTATAATCTTATTTATTTTGCAAATATTCAGACAATCTTTGCTTTTTATGTATAAATTAGTTACCATTGACCTTATTTACCCAAATGTATCATAAAAATTATAAATTCACACCTAGTCATCATCCCCATCTATACTTAATATTATAAAGAGGTAAAGTTTGTAAGTTTGTAAGTTTGTCACATTTTTTAAATGGGGTAATCTTCGGAACTACTGGTCCGATTTTAAAAATTCTTTCACCAGTAGAATGCTACATTATCGGGGAGTGCTATAGGCTATATTTTATATTTGTATCATATATATTAGCCGAGTTATCACAGTTTTTGTCATACAGGTCGGACTGAAAAGCCTCATAAACAGACTTATTCGCATGCGCTGCCTTAACTATTGTGTAAAATTGAAATTAATGTATGAAGACTTTATGTATCTTTAAAAGTTCTACAAAAAAGTCCGCGACACCATATATCTATCTTCTATATATTAGCAGATATAGTACCTTTTGTGTTTTAAAAATTATTAATTTTATATACCTAGGTTTACGTCATTATTTATACAACTAAACTTTAATCCTTATTAAAATAAATTATTTAATAATCACAAGGATATTATGGAGATAAGATTTGCCCTTTACAGTATGTTAATTACTTAAATAGTTTCGGAGACTGGACCGATTTTGCTAAGGGTAGGAGTAAGATAGAGAAGTTACAGGGTAGGTTAGGGTACGGGTAGGGAAGCGTAGGGGTAGTGTAGGGGTACGGTAGGTTTAGGGCCGGGTTTAGGGTAGTGGTAGGGTCGGGGTAGAGGTAGGGTAGTGGTAGAGTAGAGGTACGGGTAGGATAGGGAAGTGGCAGGGTAGGGGTAGGATAGGCGTGAGATAGGGGTACGGGTGGGATAGGGGTAGGAAAGGGATAGGGTACGGGGAGGGTACGGGGAGGGTACGGGTAGGATTGGGGTAGGGTATAGGTAAGGTAGGGGTAGGGTAGGGGTAGGGTTGGGGCAGTGATAGGGTAGGGGTATGGTAGGGGTAGGGTAGGTTAGGTTAGGTTAAGGGGTAGTAGTAAAATTGACATCGAATTTTACGCAGACGAAGTCGCGGGCGTCCGCTAGTTATAATATATTAATACTTAATACCTACTAACTAATCCAGCTAACTTTGTATCACCATAGAATTTTTTCGACAACAGCGCCACCTACCGAGTCTAATTGTATTTTAAGAAAATACAATTAGCTGGGCCGAATTGGGTGAAATTTTGTGTGTTTATTTCATTTGGTTAAATGAAATAAACACACAAAATTTCATCCAATTCGGCCCATCCGTTTAGGAGGAGTTAGATGACAAAAAGTACTATAGAATAATTAAATATGTAATACATTTCCAAAGCTCAGAGCATAAAAGTCACAACATTTCAATTTGTTTAAAAAAAAAACTCTAGTCTACCCTCGAAAATAAAAAAAAAACAAAGTTTCACCAACGCCAATTCCAAATTCGAACAGTGTTCCAGAAAAATCGCGTTGTCATCACACTGTCTGTAAAAAACGAAAACATGGCAGAGAAAAATAATTTTCAGTTGAAAATTTGAAAATTCAGTGCAAGTTTACGCCTGCCCAGTCCAGTCGGTAGCCCGCAGTTCCGGTTTTCGGGTTAAATTGTAACTGGGAGAGAAATAAGTGGACTATGACAGCGGATTGTCGGAATTTTCTTTAGAATTTCTGAATTTTCCGTCTGATTGGAAAAACTTTCGACATGTTTGCTGAAATCTTATCAGCTTTAGAAAATGACTTTGGTTGTCGACCTTTTTGATGCTGTGATTTTCAATATGTCCTGGGTTAGAAAATTAGTACATTTTTTTTTTTAAAAGGTTAGTAAGCATCGGCCGTGGTTAGTTACCATCCTACCGGCAAAGAAGTACCGCCAAAGGATTAAACGTCCTTTATGATGTCGCGTAGAAACCATACTCGTAAGTTGTGTGATTAGAATTTGTCATCAATAACAACCCACATTCGACTCACTGCCGAGGTCGAGTCTCCTCTCGTAATGAGAGGGGTAAGGCCAATAGCAAACCTCGCTGGCCCAATGCGGATTGGCAGATTTCACATACGCAGATAATTAAGAAAATTCTCTGGTATGCAGGTTTCCTCACGTTGTTTTTCCTTCACCGTTTGAGACACGTGATATTTAATTTCTTAAAATGCACATAACTGAAAAATTTCGAAAAATAGATATTTGAATTTTAAAGCAAACCAAAACTAATTAACTGAAATTGCTTATTAGTAGTATGGTTAGAATTAATTAATTGATATTAATAATTAATTATTACAATAACTAAGTCTATTATAAAATTAATTACATTTAATAGATTTAATTACTTCTGTAGATTAGTATCCGTAATTACATTTCATATATTATAACGTGTTTTTTTTTTGAAATATTTGTATCCCCTCCGTTACGTATAAAGAGAGAAAAAAGAACACAAGGAAGATATTATCTAGCGAAATAGAAGATCCTCTGTCGCTTTTCTTTATTAATTGTATCTTTAAAGAGACGTAAACAAAAAACATGACCGAAATTAAAGATGAAAGATCTGCAAAGTAGACAAATTATTATTTATGAATTGATATATTTCCATGGCTAATAAATTATACATGTATAAGTAGCGTACTTCATAAAATCTGACCTGAATCTATTTAAAGTGGGTCATACATATTGTATTATTTAGGGGAGCGGCCGCTGGGGCCACCCTGCGTAACTCCCTTGCCTTCATTGTTGCTACAGCAGTATTTACAGATACTAGCAGATCGCCCGCGGTTTTACCCGCGTAGTTTCCGTTCTCGTGGGAGTACATAGATAAAATAAAGCCTATTTTACTCGCTGATAATGTAGCTTTCTATTAGTGAAAGAAGTTTTAAAATCGGGCTAGTAGTTTTATAATTTATCGTCGTTTTATGACTCGATTATGTTATGTTTAATCCGGGACAGTAAAATATTAAGTAATTTGTTTAGTGTTTAAAATTTATTTGTTTTTATTATTTATTAAGCATTTACTAAAAAGAAGCATCAATCGTTTACCGAGAAATAGTACAAAAACCATTTATAGAAATTCCTCTGACGATTTTATTGAGTTTACCGTATGTGTGATATCATTGTTTATGTTTTAGCATCGTAGCTTCGTAACGGATGGACCGAGTTGGATGCGTAGTTTATAATAGAAAGTTGATTTTAGGGAGAAAGCTTCTAGCAGTGATTTATAGATTAAGACAATTCAATCCGAAGATAAAAACATCATTGTTTCATACTAAAATATTGAATTTTGAGCGAATTAGTACAAACAATAATAAACAACAGATGTTAATTATTAAATAAATACTCCAATTTATTAAAAAAATTACATTTCTTATAAGTTTAATAATTAAAACGTTAAATTAAATTATTGTTTTTGTGACCGCTGTTTATGTAAGCGTAAACTAGATGGCGCTGTCTCGAAAATATTCACGCTAACGTTGTGTTCATATCGAAAGTATAATACGCGGCCCATGACAAGTGTTCGTCACTCTGGTTTCCCTTCAAAACGCATAAATCTTTCGCCTTTTACTAAAGATTTCCGTGGAGGGGAACACTCAAATGAGTCTTTAAAATTTTTTGATGCCCTACGGAATACGTAGGGATTAGAATTGATTGACCGTATTAACGTATTTGCAAAATGCAAATTGCATGTCGCACTTGCAACTGACAACTGTAGCTCAGTATCACCAATCAATAATATTAAGTTAATATTAGCGGTTAAAGTATGAAATTGCCGATTTGTACTGAAAAGTGAAAATCTAAATTGTTTATTTTTTAATTTTTAACAAATTTATTTAATCAAAATAGTTGCCAATTGCCATTATTATCTATACATTGCTGCCATCTAATGGGAAGGTCATTAATGCCTTTGTGATAGAACTCCGACAATCTAGACTGCACAAACTGTGTGAAAGCATTTTGTACTGCCTCCTGGGAAGAAAACTTCTTGTCACGTAGATAATTGTCCAAATCACGAAAAAAATGGTAGTCCGTTGGAGCAAGGTCTGGTGAATACGGAGGATGACGAATAGTTTCTAACTGCAGTTCCTGAAGGGTTAAAATGGTTTCTCGCGTTGTCGTGGAGCAATAATGGTGAAGATCGATTCATGAGTTTTGGCTGGTGGGAGGTTTCGGCCGTGGCTATACTGGCCGTATTCAAAAATCACTCGAATTTTCGCAGTATCCATCTTTCTTGTCTAAATTGAATAACAAAAACAATTGAAAGCCGATATTCAAATGTTTCACATTTTTTAAAAAAAGAACATCATAGAAACCATTTGAAAGAAGTTTCATTCGAAAACCTCAAACCATGAAGATTCTATGTCAATTCAAAAAACCTATTGCAATAAAAAGGCAATTTCAAACTTTAACCCCAATTATTATTATCTTCAGGTGGGTGACGACTGACGAGTGCGTTATGAGTCGGTCGGCTTGTTTTACTTTTAATGCGTATACGTATACGTACCAAATACCAATAACCGAATATTACGATTACAAAGATACGCTTTCGAATCCAAAGATTAGAGATGATTGATATGTGGAAAATATCGATGTCATAATCGAAAGAAAGTCAACATCGCAAACCAAACATCGATTTTGGGTAACATCGATAATTTTAGCACTAATTGATAAACAATTAATAAATTAAATAACGCACGCCAGTACCATCTAGAATCTATACTTATAATACGAATTCTGTACATTTTGTACATTCTGTACATTGAAGATATTTTGAAAATTTTTGTTGGAGGGCATTATATAATCGATACTGAAGCTAAAAAATATTTTTTTTCAATTTTATGCCTGTCTGTTTGTCCGTGTTTTTTTGTTATTCAGGCATCACGCTGAAACTACTGAATGAATTCAAATGAAACTTGGCACGGTTTAAGACCATAACACGGAAAAGGTTATAAGATACTTTTTATTGCGAAAATAAAATGAAATAGGGGTTGAAAGTTTATATGGAAAGTCCTTCATTTTTAGAGTTACAGTTTTAAAAATTTGTTCATAAATCATAAAAAAATAAGAAATATAATTAATTTTTTTTTTCAATTCAACCCCTAAAGTGGTGAAATAGGGCTTGAAGGTTTACATTGATTTCCGCCGCTAGTTTATTAATAAATAAACATATAGTAAGTCAGACATTACCATAAGAATATTTTATAGCATTGTAGGGGAACCACAGTCGATAGTATTTAGGTATGCAGCCTTCAAGAGTGCCTCTAACAATTTCATTACTCGCGCAAACATCAAAGGCAAGCCTCTTTGAGCTTGCCGACCTGTGCGAGTACTAACGAGGTCGAGGAGCGCATAGTATGGCTTACTATGGAATTATTCGCCTCATAAAGAATCGATTGTTATTCCGTAGTAGTTTTTGGTGATATTTCCATGGCAGTACTACATACAGCCAACTGGATATGACCTCTGCCTCCGATTCCGGAGGGTGTGGGTTCGAATCCTGTCTGCGGCATGCACCTCCGACATTTCAGTTGTGTGCATTTTAAGAAATTAAATATCACGTGTCTCAAACGGTGAAGGAAAACATCGCGAGGAAACCTGCATATCAGAGAATTGCGTGAGAGAACTCTCTGCGTGTGTGAAGTCTGCCAATCCGCATTGGGCCAGCGTGGTGGACTATTGGCCTAACCCCTCTCATTCTCAGAGGAGATTCGAGCTCAGCAGTGAGCCGTAAATGGGTTGATAACGACGACTACAGTCCTTCATGTTTTGTTTTTCATTCTTCTATTAGCAGACGAGCAGATTCATCTGCACAGTTCCCATTAATGTGGGAGTATGGGGATAATAAATAGACTATGTTATTCGCTGATAATGTTGTTTTCCATTGGTGAAAGAATTTTTAAAATCGGTCCAGTAATCTCTGGGCCTATTTGTAACAAGCAAAAGCAATCAAATCTTTCCTCTATAGCTCAGATTAGAGAAATTCAAAACTAATATATTCTTGAGTCAATACGACACGAAGCTGTTTTTTTTACTGTTGCTTAATTAATAGTTATACAATTTAACACCCACATTGTCCTACAATTTGCCTGGTACATTGTCTCGTTCCGACGCTCTGATATTTTCATTTCCTGGTAACTCAGTTAGCTACCAGAATCAAGAATTTTCTTAAATAAAAAAATTGATCGTCTCATTGAGATAAAGCTACTCACGTAAAAATAAGCTTGTTAGTTATCAGATATAAAAAATGTTATATAGATCTCTGACTATACTAGTCAGAGATCTATAGTCGACGGCCTCCGTGGCGCAGTGGTATGCGCGGTGGATTTACAAAACGGAGGTCCTGGGTTCGATCCCCGGCTGGGCAGATTGAGATTTTCTTAATTTGTTCAGGTCTGGCTGGTGGGAGGCTTCAGCCGTGGCTAGTTACCACCCTACCGGCAAAGACGTACCGCCAAGCGATTTAGCGTTCCGGTACGATGCTGTGTAGAAACCGAAAGGGGTGTGGATTTTCATCCTCCTAACAAGTTAGCCCGCTTCCATCTTAGACTGCATCATCACTTACCATCAGTTGAGATTGTAGTCAAGGGCTAACTTGTAAAGAATAAAAAAAAAAAGTCACAGTTCAGCGACGTATACAGAAAGACATAAAAAGTTTAAAGTAGACATCAAATTAATGTACGCAAATGTATGCATGAAATGTCTCTCTTGTTGTGTACACCAGTTTCTCTTGCATGTGAAAAATTGTGTATTAACTTCGTCAACGCTATTTTTCATGCATGTTTGCATAAATATGTAGTTCTAGTTTTAGTACTTTTTTCTACTAACTTGTTTATAAGTGTTTATAAGCTTCGTTATGTTTAACGTTCGAACCTCTCAGGGTATAATATGATAACATATTACTTATTCCATTTTACGACAGAATAGAACAGAAGAAAGTATTATAGTATAATAGCATGTACTAGATTTAGTACTTTTTCTACTTACTTGTTTAGAAGTGCAATGTTGTATTGCCGGAAACGGAATATATAAGTCGGAAACTTCGTTTGGAATGATTTATCTTTGAAAGACAAACCCATATCGGGTATCCGTTAGACATCAATCACGAAAAAAAGATAAAATTTTATATTAATCCTACTTATATTATAAACGCGAAAGTTTGTATGTATATTTGTATGGATGTTTGGTTCCCGAGGGATTTGTGAAAAACTACAAATACTAGTAAAGTAATACTAAAATAAAAAGATAAAGTTAATATAAGAATTTTTAAAGAAATCGCACAATTTTTAAAGAGCAAATCCTACATAATAAACTTTATAAAAGGTCAGATGAAAATAGCTTCAAACTACCACACATCAACCACGCCTACACTATCCTGACATGGTGACATTTACTAAAATAGAACTTAATTTAATGTTGTTACCATTTGAAACTCGAGTTATATTAAAATAGAACTTAATTCAAAATTGCTTCTTCAAAAAGTCTGCCAAGTACGTTGATGACACTTCCATGATATGCTGGCGACGGGGAAGAAGGAAAGACTGCGCAGGTGTGAAATCGTGCGTGCGGGGAAGTGAGGTGCATCAGTCGTCGGTTTACCATTCATCGCTACACGCCCCCCGGCCCGCGCGGTCCTTCGGGAGTGTTACGAACGAAGTTGCCGAGCTATTTATACCTAATACTTGTATAGTTGTTAATGCAATTATATGCTATTTAGAACTGAGATCCAAGGTTTGATTCCCAGATCGGACCTCAATGAGTAATTAAGGATTTATATATAGGCTATAGAGTAATATTATTCAAACCAAACGTTATAATTCTATCTAAAAAAACACATTAATTAATTAGAGAATCACAAATTTCTGTTCAAAAGTTGATAAATTAAATATAAATAATGTAAAACATAAGGTAACGTCAAAATTGTTAAGAGTAAAATAGCCAATGATTAATTTATATTATGTAAAATAAATAATTATATTTATGTAAATAATACAATAATAACCTCTACACTGTTCAGATTGATAATCAATGTTAATTAATTAAATTTAAGTATAATAACCAGAAGTATTTCGTTTTTGCTTTATCCATGAGGTTTTACCCATAAATGACCACGCTGGGCATGCGGGTTGGTCATTCGCAGTCCTAGACTTCTCGCGCCGGTGTCGCTGCTGCCCGACACCGGTCTGTGATACTTGTAAAGTCTAGTCGAAATTGAAAATGGTTATACCGCCATTTATCGGTCGCCAGAGCCTCGTCAGTCCCTCTGCAGGGTGCACCACGAGCAGGTGAGGTTGGCATTAGGGGAGGCTGACTGGTACTAGCCTCCCCCTTACACCCCTCATAGCTCAGCGAGTCGCGAAGCTGAAGTGGCAATGGGCAGGCCACATAGTTCGAAGAGCCGATGGACGTTGGGGTCCCAAGGTGTTGAAATGGCGACCCCGCACCGGAAAGCGCAGTGTTGGTCGACCCCCCACTAGATGGACCGAGGACATCAAGCAGATTGTAGGAAACCAGTGGATGCTGGCGGCTCGAGATCGTTATGCTTGGAGGACCATGCAAGAGGCCTATGTCCAGCAGTGGACGTCCATCGGCTGATAATGATGATGATGATGATGAACCAGGAGTAATAAAAGTATGTAGTATGAAGCTACTGTACGCTAGGCGGCAACACGAAAAAAGCGGGAATAACTATTTGTAACATTACTCACAGAAAATTAATTTTTACTTAATTTTTACAATTTATCAATTGTAAAAATGCTCCACGGACCCTGGGCTATGTGTTTTTGTTTTTTTTTTTCATTCCCTACAAGTTAGCCCTTGACTGCAATCTCACCTGAGGTAAGTAATAATCCAATCTAAGATCATTGAGGAAATTTGCATACCTCATGAAAAAAGGGGATTCACCAAATTGTTTAGTATGTGGGAAATAAGAGGACTTGCATCATTTGTTAATGGAATATGTTCAATGTAGTTGAGACAAGATTTTTTATTTTTTTTTTATTCTTTACAACAACAACAATCCTTTGACTACAATCTCACCTGATGGTAAGTGATGATGCAGTCTAAGATGGAAGCGGGCTAACTTGTTAGGAGGAGGATGAAAATCCACACCCCTTTCGGTTTCTACACGGCGTCGTACCGTAACGCTAAATCGCTTGGCGGTACGTCTTTGCCGGTATGGTGGTTAAAAAGAAACTTTAGCTTTATTAAATGTTAATTTTCTTGATGTTGGGTTCATTTTCATTTTTTCAGTTTTTTCAGTTCATTTTGGTTTAGCTAAAATGCTATTTAAGTTATACATAAGTTGTATTAAAAATAGATTAGTATAAGTTTTTTTGTAATTTTTTTTTTCTCTCATTTATTTATTACTTCTTTTTTCTTGTAAATTATTATTAGATTTGTAATAAAAGTCCTTTTAAATAAAGATAAAAAAAGAATCTAAGATGGCTAACTTGTTAAGAGTAGGATGATATCCACACTCCTTCCGGTTTCTACACTACATCGTACCGGAACGCTAAATCGCTTGGCGGCACGTGTTTGTCGGTAGGGTGGTAACTATCCACAGCTAAAGCCTCAAGACGAATTTTGTGATTCCTATCTAAACATGTTAACCACTACATCAATATGGCAGTGAAAAGTAGTTTTCCACGGTTGAAAATACACTACAATCTCTCTGTTTCCAATCCAGTGCCTCTGAACTCGCAGTCCAGAAATCAATTCAATATAACGATCGGCTAAAAATAGAAACGCTGTTCGCTTTAATGGAGCTGTATGGATGCAACAGACTTAACTAATGCATTTAACCTATATATCAAGGAGGTCTGCCCGGTGTTGTGAATATAGGCTTGTTGGTTATCGGTTTTACTATTGTTGTTAACATCGTTAAAATCGTTGTTGATCGCTTTATATCAAACTAGCTGACGCCGTGCGGTTTCACCCGCGTGGTTCCCGTTCCCGTAGAAATAGGGGGATAAAATATAGCCTGTACCCTTCCGCGATAATTGGGCTATTTGTTATTAAAAGAATTTTTCAAATCGGATCAGTAGTTCCTGAGATTAGCGCGTTCAACCAAACAAACTGTTCAGCTTTATAATATTAGTATAGATAAAATCTAGGGTTATGCTTAGTTAGACCCACAACGCTGCTCCAATTAAAGATTTTATACATTATGATATGTCGCGACATACACCGAGCTTAGATGAGGTATATATAAAACAATAATATTATAAAGCTGAGAGAGAGTTTGTTTGTTTGAACGCTCTTAACTCTGGAACTACTGATCCGATTTGAAATATTCTTTCAGTGTTAGATAGTCCACTTATCGATGAGGGCTATAGGCTCTATATTACCCCCGTATTCCTACAAGAACGGGAACCAATGGGCGTAAAATGAATGATGAATTTTAGATACTTATGTCATTTCGTTGAAAATAAGATGTTAGATGATTGCATCATCTCATTATTTGAATGGTACACCGAGATACATAATAACTCTGCCGGTCAGATATCCCACTAAGTCGGCAACTTGCATTGCCGGCACAATTTGGAATGTTGGGTTTAAGTTCCATGTTTCCTCTCCATCAAAGGAGGCTTAGCTAGTCTTCATCAACATCTATTACTATTTGTAACATTAATCACGGAAAATTAACTTGTTAGTAATCAATTGTAAAAATGCTCCACCGATCCTGGACTATGTGTTTTTGTGATTCCTAGCTAAACATGTTAACAACTAGATCAATCGGTTATCAACCCATATTCGGCTCACTGTTGAGCACGTGTCTCCTCTCAGAATGAGGAGGATAGGCCTCAGTCTCCACCACGCTGACCCAATGCGGATTAACAGACATCACCATTGTAAAGAATTAAGAAAATTCTTAGGTATTATGCAGGTTTCCCACGATATTTTTCCTTCACCGTTTGAGACACGTGATATTTAGTTTTCCTTAAATGCACCTACTTAGAAAAGTTGGAGGTGCATCGGACCGGATTCGACCCTACACCCTCCAAATCGAAGACAGAGGTCATATCCACTGGGCTATCACGGCTCACCCTAGCCCACTAGCTCTGTGGGCTGCTAATGAGCATATTCATGTGAATGTGATACATATTGGATACATATTATATGTATAGCGTATACATAAAGCAGTACTGCGGCCCACTGCTGCCGTAGAAAAACATTCTCTGTTTGAACAAGGCCGTTGGTTCAATTAACGACGTAAATTGAACTGAATCCCTCGAATAACACCTCCGCAAGACAGAGGGATCGATTTACAAGTACTTTGAGCCAAGTTTCAAGTATTACAAGGTTTAGCGCATTTTATTCATTCATCATCATCATCATTATCATTAGAACCCATATTCAGTTCACTATTGAGCAAGAGTCTCATCTCAGAATGAGAGGGGTTAGGCCTTAGTCCACAACGCTGGCCTAATGCGGATTGGCAGACATCACACACCTAGAGAATTAAGAAAATTGTCAGGTAAGGTTACCTCACGATGTTTCCTTCAACGTTAGAGGTGCATGGCCCGGACCGGATTAAAACATACCTCATCCGAATCGAAGGCAGAGGTCATATCCACTAGCCTGTTACTATTACTGTCATAATAATTATGCCTAGAAAAACTATCAAAATACTTCGACCTTGCTCACGAGATTACCGCCATGTGGAATGTTGAGTCAATTATTATTGTTCCGATAGTTGTTTCAGTCAATGGTCTTATAGCGAAAAGCTTCGACCAACATCTTTAGAAGCTTTGGCTTAACTGTTGGATCAAGAGTCGGATACAAAAGGCAGTGATTCTTGAGACGGCGCGTATTGTGAGGAGGTTCCTCACTCTGGAGCCCTGACCACCGGTTGCTTGGACACTTCAATGTCCCGCAGTAGAAGGGTGAATTTTTTTTATAAATTTTTAACAGTGTTTTGTATTTTATACTTATATTGACATTGTTAATAATTTTAAAAAAAGAACTAATAAATAAATGAGAGATTAAAAATGCCTATATAAAAGTGATAAGCTTCGTTTGAAAATTTAATTTGAAGCAATACGAATATTGTATCCGGTGGGTCAAATCAGTCCTGCTTACCGGAAACACTCATTTTTCCAAAGCTGCATTGCGGCCAAGAAGATGTTCGAGAATTTTTCCGTTTCGTCTGAATTGACCCATAGGGAGCAATTCGATAATCGTTAAGTGGATTGAGAGTGAATTTTTATGGATACTTTCGGTATATAAATGGTCCGGTCAAGTTAGCCCAAAAATGGTACTCTTCGATAAATTTCCAAGAATCTTTGTAATCATCGTTATGAAAATTGAAACTATAAAAAGTCCCCATCGATCAAACTGAATGTTGTATGTTTATAAACATTTTTTATGATAGTTAAAAGTTAATAAAAATGGATTATATGGCTTCTTAGCGATTAGCTGTTGTGACAATCATATTTCAAACGAATTATCCCGACGCCCGCGACTTCGCCTGCTTGAAATTCTATTTTTCATAAATCCCACGGGAACCATGGATTTTCCGGGATGAAAGTAGCCTATAAGTAAAATCTATTTTCATTCCAAATTTCAACTAAATAGCTTCAGTAGCCGCAGTGCAAAGGAGCAACAAACATACACACTTATACACACACAAACTTTCGTCTTTACAATATTAGTGTGACTATTAGAACCTCGCGGTTTCACCCGCGTAGTTCACCCGCGTAGTGTAAGGGTAAGGGGATAAAATAAAGCCTTAAGTACTCGGATTTAGTGTAGCTTCCGATTAGTGAAAGATTTTTTCAAATCAGTTCGGTAGCTATGAAGCTTATTTAATGCGAACAAACATTCAAATCTTTGTTTTTTTTTATTCTTTACAGGTTAGCCCTTGAATGCAATCTCACTAGGTGGTAAGTGATGATGCAATCTAAGATGGAAGCGGGCTAACTGGTTAGGATTAGGATGAAAATCCACACTCCTACCGGTTTCTACACGGCATCGTACCGGAACGCTAAATCGCTTGGCGGTACGTCTATGCCGATAGGGTGGTAACTGGCGACGGCCGAAGTCTCCCATCAGCCTGACCAGGACCAATTAAGAAACCTCAATCGGCCCAGCCGGGGATCGAACTCAGGACCTCCGTCTTGTAAATCCACCGTGCATACCACTGCGCCACGGAGGCCGTCAAAATTTATATGGAATTGAAACAATTGTGCAGTAGTGCCACTAGATGGCGCTGTTTCAATTCCTTAGAAATTCGCGTTTACGTTAACGCGATAGTAACAGTATCAAACTGCCACTAGGCCCTCTGAACTCAAAGAAATGAGTTAAATAGAAAGCGATCATTGCAAACACACTGGAGTGTCGTAGCGCGAGGGGTGCAAAGTGCCAGGTCAAAGGAATTGAGTAATGAGTTGGCAAGATCTCGATAGATTACTCATTCCTTGTAGTGTGAGAGATGGTGACCTATTTGTTTGTTGTTGTTCAATCTACAAATTAAAATAAAAACAAACCATACAAATGGCCCGGCGGTAAAAATATCTTCCGTTTAATGGCTTCCGTGGTGCAATGGTATGCGCGGTGGATTTACGAGACGAAGGTCCTGGGCGGTGGGAGGCTTTCGGCCGTGGCTAGTTACCACCGTACCGACAAAGCTATATTGCCAACCGATTTAGCGTTCCGGTGCGATGTCGTGATAACCAAAAGGGGTGTTGATTTTCATCCTCCTCCTAACAAGTAAGGGCTAGCTTGTAAAGAATAAAAAAAATCCACTGTCCCAGGAATAATTTAATTAAAACACTGATATCTGCACTATGGTATGAGTGTATAACTTCTAAGGACTATTTGAATACCGTGGCAGCTTTACCTCATTGGCTAGTACAGTTACGCAAGCAACCAATAAGCTATCGACGATAAACAGAAACTTAAACCGCGTATAAGATTGTGAAAGAAATAGAATACGACTTTAAAAACTAGGAAGAACTGACATGTAAAGGCTTATTGCTGTAAAATTATCATGGCTTATTACTGCAGCAAACAAAATCTAATCATAGAGAGCAGGATAGTGAAATACGAGTATCTCCCTACTCTTAATAGAATCTTTCGATACTAAACTGAAAAATATGTATTACAGTTCAATATTTAAAATACATTTTATTTTCGACTTAAAAGTAAATATAAAGAAAAATCAAACATAATTATATTAATATATACTTTTGAGTTATTTTACTTAATTAATAATATTATTAAACATAAGCGATTCAAACCTCTCTTTTTAATAGCTACGTGTATCTAACTATTTTACTATTAAAAAATTATTATACCTATTAAAAAAAATATTTTTTAAGTATTTCGTAACAGGTTCAGGATAGGAATCCGTCCAGTCACACGAATAGGTTCAATTTTAATTGACATCCAATGCAAAATATTTTAATTTTATATACTTAATTAATCTGTAACTTTCATTCAAACCTCTGAAAGGGAGACATTCACTGGCGGATTTGAAAACTTGCCGTCAGTAGGCTATTGAATTTTTGCACTACTGAACTCTGAAATTCGATAAGTATCTTACTTAACAATGCCTTAAATTGTGTCAATAAAATTGCTATTTTTAATATTTTAGTATAGGACTCTACAGGACGCACATGACTAAAATATTAAAATTATCGATACATTTTCTTTACTTAGCCTACTGATAAATCCACTGGAGACATTAAAACAGGCAGAGAATTATGTACACCAGCTCCTACACTATTTACATTACCTGTAGTAAGTAGCTTAGCCACACGAAGATATCGATTCACTTGAACGCAGCCCAAGGCTACATCGCTTGCTATCAAGGCTGAGGCGGACTAATGTAGACGATTACTTTTCATTTGCCTACCTTACAGAAAACGCTTTTAAGTACAGTTTCTACGTAAATTGAATTCGTAATAAACTTATTTTCGTTTATTTTGGTCCCTTTCTATAATGCTGTTTGACTAAACATTAAAACATTGGGCTCACTGCTGAGCACGACTCTTCTTTCAGAATGAGAGGGATCAGGCAATAGTCGCTGGCGAAATGGCGGATTGACTGACTTCACACACGTATATAATAAGAAAATTCGCAGGTTTGCAGGTTTCCTTACAGTTTGAGATACGTAATAATTAATTTCTGAAAATGCACATAACTGAAAAGTTTACGTGTATTCCCCATACCGGATTCGAACCTACACCCTCCGGAATCGGAGGCAGAGGTCATATAAAATACAACATAATAAAATACAAACACTTTTGAAAGGTCAAGATTATGTCATAAATTAATTTAATCTAATGGTGGTAATAATAGTCGAAAACTTAAAACTAAAGTTACGAGGGTTCCAAACGCGCCTTGGTCCGAGAAGAGCCCACAACAAACTCAGCCAAGGTTTTTTTTTTGTTTACCACCATTTTACAAACTTATTTAAAACTAAGCAAACAGTCGTCAGTTTAACACCAAGCTTTTTTTATCATTAATATAATCATTAACACTATAATAAGTCTTGCCCAAAAGTTTGCGTTTAATAAAAAAATGTACCAACCTACCTCACAAGTATGCAGTTAAAAAAAAACTCTATCCTAAATTTATCCGTAGTTTTTGCGAAATTCGCAAACTCGCGGGAAAACAGAATTTCCGTTTTTCAGTTGGTTATAAATAGATTTAATGTGTTCCGCTTTTAATTTGTCAAGTGAAAAGTCCAATACCCTACTTACTTACACGCCCCGCCATGTTTTGCGACGGAAGCTAAAAAAAGAAAATCTGCATGACGCATCAGTTTCCGTAATGAAAGTCTTTTTTGGAGCGCGCCTTTGTCATTTTACCCACTTTTCTTTTGCTTTCAAAGAGGCTGTTTGTGTGCCTTTCAATTATGCTTCACCGCTCACTTCCATGTGTAGTAAAATTGTGTGCTAGAAACCAACATGCGCTATTTGTTAATGAAAGCACGCAAAACGGAGGTCCTGGGTTCGATCCCCAGCTGGGCAGGTTAAGATTTTCTTAATTGGTGCAGGTCTGGCTGGTGGGAGGCTTCAGCCGTGGCTAGTTACCACCCTACCGACAAAGACGTACCGCCAAGCGATTTAGCGTTCCGGTACGATGTCGTGAGAAACCGAAAGGAGTGTGGATTTTCATCCTCCTTCTAACAAGTTAACCCGCTTCCATCTTAGACTGCATCATCACTTACCATTAGGTGAGATTGTAGTCAAGGGCTAACTTGTAAAAAATAAAAAAAAAGGTCCCTTGTCTTTACTGTAATAGCAGTAAGTCACCGTCTCACCACTACACTGTTATAGACTATAATGGATAGCAGCACACGTCCGCCTCATCTCGATGCCAGATACAGACTGGCCGCATGGTGCATTCTCCCACTACCGGTGTATATATACACAAACACTACAACCACCATCATCATAATCAACCCATATTCGACTCGCTGCTGAGCACGAGGCTCCTCTCAGAATAAAAGTGATTAGGCCAATAGTCCCCCACACTGGCCCAATGCGGATTGGCAGACTTCACACACCTAGAGAATTAAGAAAATTCTCAGGTATGCAGGTTTCCCCACGATGTATTTCTTTCAACGTTTATATCACGTGATATTTATTTTCTTAAAATGTACATTACTAAAAAGTTGGAGGTACAATTCCTGGAACGGATTCGAACCTACGCCCTCCAGAATCGGAGGTGCAGTCATATCCACACCAAAAATAAAAGAAATAGACGGTTCAGAAGTTGTTTGTTTATAAAATAGAAGATCGAAGTCAGAGCCGATTTTTGTACAATAGAAAAATAAGATTTAATAACAAAATTTAAATTTTTGAAAAACGAGTTTCATGAAATTATTTACACTCTCAAGTCATCAATATTCTCTTTCATTGCGCTTTCATTTGAGACTCTCCCGTGTCAGCTCCTGTTTCAAACGGTGAACGAAAAAACATCGTGAGGAAACCTGCATACTCGTACCCGAGAATTTTTTTAATTCTCTGCGTGTGTGAAGTCTACCAATCCGCAATGGGCCAACGTGGGGGACTATTGGCCTAACCCCTCTCATTCTGAGAGGAGACTCGAGCTTAGCAGTGAATATGATGATGATAAAATAAAAAAAAAATAAGCAAATGAGAATCATAAACCCTAAAAATCAAGCCACTAACCCAATCCCATTTAAAAATAATTATATTATTCCTGACTGGTCTCACTCACTGGAGCTATCCCTAAGCTAAGCAATATTAATTATAGTAACTCAGACGAACATTCTATTGAATTGTGTTACCTAATTATAATTTAATCATTGTGATTGTAACAAATAACGATCGTGATTAAGTAAATACGCCCCCGTGAAAAGTAAATCCGATATGATTATGTCCTAATAATGAGATATCAAATATCGCAATCATAATCACAGTAAAAACAAGTTTAATTAACTCGGATCATTGTTTATGATTAAAATAAATATTTAATTACTTATTGATCATAAATAGGCGAAATTAATACTTGATATTATAAATGCGCAAGTAAGTCTGTCTGTCTGTTACTTTTTCACGGCTAAACCACTGAAACGATTTAAATGAAATTTGGTATCGAGATAAAGTGAACCTTGGAGCGGAACATAGGATTAAAAAAAACAAATTTTACGCGAAAATTGCTGGCGTCCGCTAGTAGTATATCTAAATTAAAATTTTAAAGAAGTTTGTAGGATTTAGGGATAATCTTTCGGTTTGCTAAAATTAAATAAGTAAGTTGCAACTTTTCAGTTGTGTGCATTTTTAGAAATTAAATATCACTTGTCTTAAATGGTAAAGGAATAATATACTGAGGAAACCTGCGCATACCTGAGATTTTTCTTAATTCTCTACGCGTGTGAAGTCTGCCAATCCGCTTGGTTGACGTTGTCGCATGGGTTCGTCGGCTTTTCGCGGATAATAGCAAAATAAGTAAATTATTCATGCAATAAATGAATTTTGAATTTGAATTTAGAATTTTATAGCGGATGAAGTCGCGGGCGTCCGCTAGTGTAATTAAATTTGAATTTGGAACTGCGATTCGGTATTGGAAACTGGAGTTTCTAAATAAACGGAGCGTTCAAAACTATTTTAGTAGTCATGTTTTACGCCCACGTGATATATTGCTTTTCGGAAAACTTTTCTTGTTACATAAAAGTTTCTGAAACTGTTATTAATTTGTATTATCAAAGTGAGTTCAATATACATAACAGTCTAAATGTGGTTTCTGAAAATGAAAACGTAATGTATGACTATTAATTTAATACTAACGGACGCCCGCGACTTCGTCCGCGTGGAAATCAATGTAAACTTTCAAGCCCTATTTCACTACTTTAAGGCTTGAATTTTAAAAATCTTTGAATAACATTATATTTCGTATTTTTTTAAAGGTTTATGAACAAGTTTTTAAAACTGTAACTCTAAAAATGAAGGACTTTCCATACGAACTCTCAACCCCTATTTTACCATTTTTTTTTATTCTTTACAAGATAGCCCTTGACTACAATCTCACCTGATGGTAAGTAATGATGCAGTCTAAGATGGAAGCGGGCTAACTTGTTAGGAGGTGGATGAAAATCCACACCACTTTCGGTGTATTTTCGTAATAAAAAGTATCCCATAACTTTTTCCGTATTATGGTCTTAAACCGTGCCAAGTTTCATTTGAATTCAGTCTGTAGTTTCAGCGTGATACCCGGCCAAGAAAATCACGGACAGACAGACAGACAGAAAAATCGAAAAAAAAATAGTTATGGCTTCAATATATTAACTTCAATGTACAGAATTTGACCTGTTACAGTTTTATTATAAGTATAGATTTGTTCTATATAATGCTTATCGCTTAATGGCGATCTTTTGCCGGCATTTATGAAATAGGAAGCTATCGGGAAAATATAACTAGTCTACAAATAAATATAATCCAAGTAAGCGTGGAGCATGAATTCTTCTCTGCTTATTGCTTGTTTACTAAGGTCATAATGTCTTCTGCTCAGTTGAGCGAACGAGCGAGCGAGCAATCGCTTGCGCTCATTAAACTCGCTCGAGTATTGCTTTGGATCACTGAGCACGAGTTATACGCAAGCTTTGTACAATTTATAAACTGTGCGTTTTATTTATAAAGACCACGTGTCAGTTATAGTCTCAGAGCCCAATTAAAAACAATATTTACACGTGATTAGTACCTATTTAAAATGAAATATATATTTTTTATTGTTTTATAATATTCATCATCATCATGAACATTCGCAATTTCGGCAATAGGTATTTGCAAGTTAAAGTTGCAGCTTTTACGTCAGTTTCGTCAGTCAGATCCGCGAATAACGAAATATTTAGTCGCGAACATAGGAATTGGGACGCAATTTTTTAATCCGCGAACAGTGATTACGTGAATAAAGGAAGCGTGAATAAGGAGCTTTTACTTCAATAAAAACATTATTACAATATCTTTTCCGAGCATCCACTAAGAAACTATTTATTGAAACTAAAATTATGAATATACATCAACTTTCCATAAATAGCATGTTTATTAAAAAAATTTTAAACAAGACAATCCACACTAATATAATTTTTACTCGTCGAGCCAGTTTCCTAACTTTAACTGTAAAGAGAACTACTTATAGTAAAAAGACCCCTACCTATGAAGGAGCCAAATTTTGCAATAAAATACCGACACCATTTAAAAATATAAACTCACTCAATCCATTTAAAACTAAACTAGCAGATTACATAATAAGTAATCCACATCAGTGTAAATTATGAATGAACTAATGCGAACTAGGCGAAGTAATTTAAGTTAATTTAAGATAAAATTCATGTTCTCATGTTAGCGGTTAAGCCATTTTATGAGAATAAATAATATCATCTTAAACCTTAAAACTTAAAATTTATAGTTGTGTGTAGTGTAAGGACACATCACACAGGATATATTTATTGGTGTTAAATATTTTAGATGTGTGAGTTTACCTCGACTTAAAAACGACTGACAATTTTGAGTGCAACACAAGTCTATTATAAGGTAATTGATCTGAGATAGGAATAAATAAATACGTTATCTTAAATCCATTTTTTTCGAATTTCTTTGTTAACTACTTTGACGTAATCAAAAAAAAATGCAGTCAACCAAAATGTGGCACGATATTCGCGTTCTCATTCTATGCAGTGACAATGAAAGTTGTGAAAGCTATAGCGGGCTATCTTTCACAACCGAGCGGACGAACGATGAAAGTTTCGGGATGTGGATGAAAGATTAGGCTGTGAATATTCCCGTCGTTCGAACTCTTCACATAACAATGGCTGGTTTCCTTTGTTCGGTCGACGTATTATGAGTGATAATAGAGCAAGAAAATTGGTGGTTTTTCGTAAAACTACTTGTGATAGACAGGTTCGGTTAATTTTCTGTTGGTCTAGCAAAAATTGTGCGTATTTGTGGGAAATATTTGGACGATTTTGAGGATGTTATTTTTGTTTATAATAATAATAAGACATCGTGTTGCTGGACCGGGCACAGTCGAAGGTGTTTTTGGTGGACATCACTATTCCATATGACGAGAACCTTGTGAGAGCTGAGACGGAGAAAAAACGTAAGTATCTTGATCTGGCTCACGAGGTTACCGCCATGTGGCATGTGGAGTCCACTGAAATCATCCCAATCGTAATATCTGCCAATGGTTTGATCCCAGTCAGCCTCGCTCACCATTTAAGGCGGCTGGGGTTCCGTGGCAGTTCGCTCGCAAGCAAGATGCAAAAAGCGGTCTTGCTGGATTCGGCTAGGATAGACCGCCGGTTTCTCCACCTGTCGCCCTGACCCCCGGCCGTTTGGTCTCCCTGCTGGGGTGAATCCTCCGCCCGGTGCATATATGTATTTATTTATATATCATATATTTATGTGTATTATTTTGCGTATCTAAGTAAATTTATGTATTTTCCTTTTGGCCTTGTATATATTTATTTTGTACCGGGCGTGAGAGTTAAATTCATGTGAATAATAATAATAATTTATTTATTCATTAGAAAGCAGGTTTACAAGGATAGCTTATGATATAATTAAGACTCTGATACTTTCTACCAATAATGATTTGGTGTATGAAAAATTTAAATAGACTATGTACCTATACCTAATCCTAATTTATATTCAAACAAAAAAACGAAAGCGTAATAGCTTATACAATGTGACATTTTATGATTGTATGACCAATACAAAACTAATTCAAAATTACTGTGACTGATAAAATAAAATGATAAAGCCAATTTTATACTGTCAAAATCATTAACATAAGTTAAATTTAGTGCAATGTCAAGTATTTATTTAAAATGAAAATCATGTGAACCATTAAATATGTCAGAATAATATTTTTTACTTGGAGCGAGTTTTGACAACCAGCAGACTGATTCACTATCTTTGACGTATGCTAGTTGTCATTTACGAAATTGATATTCTATGTTACAAATGTCATCTGGTGGATATTTTAGGTTGACAATAAAGACCAAAGTAGTGAATAGGCTAACAGAACCCCTATCTCCCGCGTTACCATTCCCGTAGGAATGTGGGAACAAAATATAGCCTAGGTTACTCCCTAATAATGTACCATTTTATTGATGATGAAATATTTTATTCAAATCGGTAATTACAATGCAAACAAAAAATAAAAATCTTTCCTCTTTATATAAATTATAAGCGAAGGGTCCACTAGTCCCCTTCGCTTTGACTTATGTACACTGCTTCGCTACCTTACCCCTAATCTACCCCTACCTTACTTCTGTACCATCTTGATTATGCAACTGTAAATTAAACTCAAATTAAACCAGTTTAAAACTGATATTATTAAGGAATTACAATAATTTGGCCATCGTAACGGTTTACTCATCAAACTGGGCCCAGCGATGTATAAAAATTGGTTGATCTCCTTTAAGGGTTCTAGGCCTCCCTTAAAATCCCTTAAAATAACAAAAAAAACACGTTTTATATTTGGACGACAGTCGAAAACAACAAATTATTCCAATCAAACAAAACGCTACATTCGAAATTCGAAAAATTTCCTTATTTAGTAAAGTTGCGATGTACAAAGGCAGCTTTTAATGCTAATCAGATGAAAACGACAAATTTTATGCACGAGTGTCGTAAAACCTTTCAGGCATAATAAATAGTTATGAAAAATATCCCCTATCAGATACAATATCAATTTGCATAAAATATCGAGTGGATCTCATCTAGAGAGACTCTCTCTAAGCTAGATGCATGCGCTTGAGTACTGTCGACCCATTTTAAGGAGAGCGTGGCAACACACTTACAACGATCTCTGATGAAGATAGTCATTATAATCGAATTTCGTCTACGTAAATATCTTTATCATTGACCAATTTTTTATATTATTTACTATATTTCTTAAAAGGTTGCTTACAAAGAGTGTCATCACTTGAAAATCATCATCTCCTTTCCCTTATCCCACTTATGTGGGGTCGGTAAGATATGTCAATTAATTCGTCTCTATTACTTGTCACCTCATCATCCACTGCTTTGCACACATGTCCTCATTCACATACTCTTGTGTCCTTTCACTTGCGAATTCAACATTTTCCGCAATACATGTCCAAGCATGGCGCCACTTTCAGACTTCCTTTTATATACTCATTCCTTATTTTATCAATTCTTGTCACACCACACATCCATCTCAGTATACGCATTTTGTTCACATGCATTCTTTTGCTATCCGTCCCTGAAAATACTTATTTTCAAACATGGTATCCAGTTACCTCTTAGCTGTACAGCCTTCGCTCTCATCACTGCTGTCACTTCTGTTATCACCTTCGCTGTCACCTCTGCTGTGACTTTCGTTGTCACCTTCACTTTCACCTCTCCTTGCACTCCGCTGTAACCTCTGTTGTCATTTTCGTTGGATCTTTGGCTGTCATCTCTGCTATTACCTTCGGTGTCACCCCTACTTGCACGTCCGCTGTTTCCTCCGTTGGCATTTTAGTAGGATCCTTGGCTGTCACCTCTTCTATTACGTTCGCTGTCACCTCTGCTTGCACCTACGCTGTCATTTTCGTTGGGTCCTTTGCTGTCACCTCTGCCAGTTTAAAATTGTTACCTTCGCTGTCACTTCTGCAGTTACCTACGCTGTTATCTTCGTTATAGCTTTCGCTCATACCGTTGTGCCAGTGTGGCAATCATTTTAAGTTCCTTTAATGAAAAGCAATTCCAACACTTTATTAGTTGTTAATCGGTTCTTCAAACTACGTTCCCTCCCACTTTAGCTTTGTGACTCGTTGAGTTCGTAACTTTTTTTTACGTATCTCCTTTCTATAAAGATACTTCAATGCTTCGCTCTATCCATCGCCCGCTGAATGTATTTGACTTTTTATGAAGCCCGTAGTTGTAATAGCAGACAGCCTTGTTTTATTCGACCACTTCCACTACCATATTACAGTGATATGCAATGCTTCTTCACGCTTACATGGCTTCCGCTATCGCTTGTGCTATAACTGCTGCTACAGTTTCAGCTATCGCCTCCGCTGTAGCCTCCGCTCTTTACGGTGACCACAGCGAAACTTTCCCCTATAGCTCAAAATATTGTAAATGCCTCACGCTTCATAAAAATAGGTCATCAATACTTAACATGCATCTAGCGAGAGAGAGTCACTCAAGAGACCTACATCACGTTGGATATTAATATTGTGCCGATCGAGGAAATTATTCACTTTCATCCTATGTTGCCATCGTTTATCATTTTATAGGGAAGACAAGGGCCAATATGATTTAAAACACAAGCATTTTTAAATCCAGGCTAGCTGAATCGTGGATTCGGCTATTTATTAACCAGCTTCAAAAAGGAGAGTTTTCAAGTTGATCGGTATGTTTTTTTATGTATGTACCCCGATTATGTGTTAAATACATGAAAATACCATTTATAACATGGCATTATTTACGCCTTCAATACATGTATCATGCTACAAAGGGTTTTGTTTTATTTTCAACAAGATTTTGGTTTTAAAGTTAGTTTATATGAGCTTTCGTATTGGTACGCTTTATGTGGTGGTACTTTTTGACAGCCTTCCGAAATTAACGCAATTTAAAAATTAACTAAATCTACGTTAGCATAGATGAAGGAACGGATAAAAGTACTGAAATAATATTTTTAACATATAAATGGAACTGGATTCTAAAATATATAGTAATAAAAAAAAAAAATAAAAAAATAGATAGTAATCCAGTTATTTTGATTTTAATACAAAACTACTTAACCGATTTTCATGAAAATGAAATGGAGCTAATCTGGAAGTATATTCTTTCAAACAAATAAAGAATTTTCAAAATTGGTTAATAAATGACGAAGTTATGAGGTAACAACATACGCGTCGGATATCGTCAAACCTTCTTCTTTTTTTGAAGTCGGTTGATGGTATATATTTAGGGCCACGGAGTCACACTGCCAAAAAAGATAATGCTTCTCTATATTATTTCACCGAGGCTAGTTGCCTCGACTGGTGACAAAAGACCTGGCTCTTTTATTGCACAAAGGATCAGCCTGGCTGTCCAGCGCGGTAACGCAGCCAGTATTCTTGCCACCATTCCACGTGATTTGTATAGTTATTTGGATAAGTTAGCTTAATAAATAAAAAGAAAAAAAAAACGATTGCAATAAATAATATAATTTTAATAATTCCCACAATTACACAACTGTATTAAAATCACGTATTAGCATGAATCTATACTATTATTATAAACCAGAAGAGTTTGTTTGTTTGATTGGACGCGCTAATCTCAGGAACTACTGGTCCGATTTGAAAAATTCTTTCAGTGTTAGATAGCCCATTTATCGAGGAAGGCTATAGGCTATATATTATCCCTGTATTCCTACGGGAACGGGAACCACGCGGGTAAAACCGCGTGGCGTCAGCTAGTTCACTTATACAAACATGGTATTTTTTACAATGTTGGAAATTCATGATGAAAAATGTGTTACGCCGTAACGCAAATAGCGTTTGGAGTTTTTGCGGCAAGCGCATTGTTTCCATACAAAAGGCTTTATTATGGAAGCCTGAAAGGAGTCGGCAACGTATCGTCGTCAAATGTTTAGATACGACAGTTTACTTTGGCCCTTTTTCATCGCCTTGGCCCTTTGTGGCGCGAATGTATGTGGTGTAAAAATACTTTTACTACCCGATAAAACCCCCCCCCCCCCTTCCCCTCAGGGAGTTAGTAACAGTTACATCCCCTTAGAAAGGTTGTTTTGGAAAACCTCTAGTACAGGATGTCCCGTAAATAGTACGAAATACTCTACAGGGAGTTATTATCAAGGCCTACTAAAATAATGCAATATTTATCCGCTAGCCGAAATTTGAAATTTTACGGTTAAAGTCTTGGGTATAATTTAGTGCTAAAAAATTACTTAAGCGTTGATTTTATATTTGGTAATTATTTTTACATACATAAGACGAACTGTACAGGTAGAGTATGCTGTATTATTTTCGAGACAGCCTGTATATCAACTTACTAGATTAGCGAGATTAAAAAAACGAATAAATGAAGTGATCTAAAAGATAAAAAGATTTCTCTTTTTATCTTTTAGATCACTTCATTTATTTATAAATGATTTTAAATAGTTTATCTAATACAAAAATAAAAACACCCTGTGATAAGAAATGTTGTACAAATTTAAACCAATTTGACATGGCTATAGGTATACAGGATCTGACTTCAGAATTCGGCAAAAGATGGCCGACAAAATATAAAGAAACGATTACCACAGTCATTTTCCTGTTAATCGTTGAATATTAAATTTAATAGCTCGAAAATAAGCTCATTAAACTCTGAAAAGGCCGACTCAAAAAGGTTCATAACGACTTAATAGCATCTTTGATTATGAAAGGTTTCCGACCCCTGAGCCGATTTTTCATTAGGCCCTCTTTATTGTTACCGCGAAAACTGTTTAACACACCTGGATAAAGGACTGCGATCAATCAATGTAAACATTTTGTCAACTTTTTATTATGTATGTTCGTCGTTATCAACCCATATACGGCTCACTGCTGAGTTCGAGTCTCCTCTCAGAATGAGAGGGGTTAGGCCAATAGTCCACCACGCTGGCCTAATGCGGATTGGCAGACTTCACACACGCAGAGAATTAAGAAATTCTCTGGTTTGCAGGTTTCCTCACGATGTTTTCCTTCACCGATTGAGACACGTGATATTTATTTTCTTAAAATGCACACAACTGAAGAGTTGGAGGTGCATGCCCCGGACCGGATTCGAACCCACACCCTCCGAAATCGGAGGCAGAGGACATATCCATTGGGCTATCACGGCTTATGTATGTTAATAAATACTAATTTTCATCATCTGTTTTTAATGGCCCAATAAGGGACACACTAAATGTGCTATGTACTAAAGTGGACTAAGGCCTACACCCCTCCCCCCCCTCATTCTCAAAGGACACTCGTGCTCGTCAGTGATCCGAATATGGATTATTAATGATGATGATAATGATGATGATGAGGTCTACCAATTGGGCCTTAAAAAAATATATATAAAAACTATTATCCGGTCAAGACAGATCTGTCTTATATGCGAGATCAACCATACAAATTGCACCATAAGTGAAAACACACAAAGCAGAATTGTATTAAAAAGCCCGTAGTAGACATTGATAAAATCTTGCGCACACAAAACTTTGATTGTACGAAATCTGTTCGGAGGGAAGACAGATTGTGCAAAGCAATCCCCGTTCCATTTGTACAGAGATTTATCTGCTTAGCTGTGAATGATATCAAGATTTTGCTCGCTTGAATTTTACACGATGCATATTTGCGTATTATTTCGCATAATGCTTGTGGCTGTTCTTTATATATTGGATAGAAGCAGGCATATTATATGGTTACTTTGCGAAAGTTCATCATGATTATATAATGATTTATTTATTTTGCTATCATCCGCGAAAAGCCGACGAACCCATGCGACAACGTCACCCAGGTCCGATATATTTTGGGTTACTTGGGATAGGCGGGGAGAGTGACTTGAGTGGAAAAGGGGAGTGTTTGTTAACAGTCAAAGGTACATTTAACCCTACACACAACGTTTACAAGTGCGTGACTTCACTCAAGGTCATTCTCTGCCATTCTAGGGTCTTATTTTGGTTACAGTTTGATTAGTTAATCAAGTTGTCCTGACAAATGTTGTTGTGACCTTTGTTTGACATTAGTTTTCTTATTTTTGTAATCACTTTTGAGTCTGCTAAAATTCGTAAATGTTACTCATAACAAAATATCGAATTATATGGTAGTATCCAGAAAAACATGGCCATAATTCAAAGAGACAGAATAACAACAAGTTAGCGGCGTCGTGTAACGCCGTTAGCGCACGAGAAGGCTTCATTTCGTGAAGGCTCGGGCGGAGTATCGTAAAATATTCAGACGTGACTGCGAGCCGACAGTTATTTAATGGATGCGACGTTACTTCGGACTTGAGACGTTTCCAGCATTTTATATTTATATACGAAAGAGAAAGAAATAGAGCTCGGTGGTACATAGACAGGGGTGTTGGTGGGTCGAATTGGCACGAACACCAACGCCTTGGGGTCAGGAGGAACTTTTTTTTAGCCGGTAGGAGGCACTATCCGGTTCCGTCCATGAGGATTTTTTTCCTCCTGAAAAAAAAAAGCATTTTATATTTTACTAGAACACACGATATTGTCGTATACGAACGTTTATATCAAGAAAAAAAGATCTTTTTTTATTCTTTACAAGTTAGCCCTTGACTACAATCTCACCTGATGGTTATTAATGATGCAATCTTAGATAGAAGCGGGCTAACTTGTAAGGAGGATGAAAATTTACACCCCTTTCGATTTCTACACGACATTGTACCGTATCTGTTCATTTGCGTACATTTGTTCCAAGAAATAGAAATTTTCAAATTAAAAATATTATTTCGTGGGCTTTAAATAGCTTAATTCAAGGATTAAATTTTTAGTAATAAATAATACATTGAAACTACAATACAAATATGGTGGAAGAATACGGGCTACATTTCCACGTTGGGCTGAGCCAAAAATTAACCATCCCTTTTGCCATTAAAGCTTTGCAATAAGTTTTTAATTAGATTATTTTTGTAATATGTATATATGTGTTATATAACCTTAAAATTCAAGTTACTTGGGTTCAAAATACGTAGCCAAGCAAATAACTTACTATTAGCATTCCATTATTGACTTTGTGACATATATTACTATAAAAATATACATATATTCGTGATAGCCCAGTGGATATGACCTCTGTCTCCGATTCCGGAGGGTGTGGGTTCGAATCCGGTCCGGGTCATGCACCTCCAACTTTTCAGTTGTGTGCATTTTAAGAAATTAAATATCACGTGTCTCAATCGGTGAAGGAAAACATCGTAAGGAAACCTGCATACCAGAGAATTATCTTCATTTTCTACGTGTGTGAAGTCTGCCAATCCGCATTGGACCAGGGTGGTGGACTACTGGCCTAACCCCTCTCATTCTGAGAGGAGACTCGAGCTCAACAGTGAGCCGAATATGGGTTGATGACGACGATACATATATTTCGGGTAATAAAATTGTGTATATTTATGTAATATATAATTTAATATAATGATGTAGGTATATGTATATTTTAAATATTATATATAGTTACGAGCTTACGCTCGTAAGTATTTACCACTGTGTTGTACAGCTTATAAATTATAAGATTAATTCTCTATATACGAGTAAATAATAACAGAAAGTTCCACACATCCAACCAAATCACAAACTATTTTCATTTGTGTTATTCGCTAACTTATCCTGTGGATATTTCGTGAATCACACACGCCAATCGATGTTATTTAACTTTATTAACTTGAGTGCCCACAAAGTCTTGACCGCAGTACCGTTACGTAAGGCCCACCTGTGCAATCTATTTAGGGAGAATGAACTCTATTATTGGTGGCAAAAGGTTGAAAATAGCCCGCACTCGAGCGTATTAGCACAGCTGATATCATTTATCATTGTAACGTACGATGGAGAATGGGGAAAATAGGCTTTTCGCCTTTTCAGATGGATTGGGCTTTTTTTGGGCCCGACGAGTGATAACGCTGATTGATTGCGTTCAGGTGGCTTTTGATGCTCCAAAATAGTTGGCCTTTTAATCATCACTGACATTTTTTTTTTATATTACTACGATTCCATACTCTTAGTTCCCGTTCCCATGGGTATACGGAGATAAAATATAGACTATGGCACTTACAAATAGCGAATTTTCAAATTCAAATCAGGATAGAAATCCAGAGAATCCGAACCTAATCCAAAAATCGGATTTAGAGATTGCCCCCTACAACCGCTCGTCTCGCCAGCTCTGTATGGGCGGGCTGGCCCTGCTTACCCTTTATGTATGGAACCCTACATATTATGTCCAGTACTATAGCACTGGATCAAAAAAATAATTGAATTGACGTTGGTGATGATGAGAGAGCCATGATAGGCCTTTGGATATGACCTCTGGCTCCGATTCCTGAGGGTGTAGGGTCGAATCAGGTCTGGGGCATGCACCTTCAATTTTTTCACTTATATGTTAATAAATGGGTTAACAAATGAATGATGAATAATGATATGATGGTGATGATGATAATGATGAAGATGATATTGTTCCAGAGCTCTGCAATGCGGCGACCAAGATACAGGCCTCGTTCCGCGGCCACCAGGCCCGCAAGCAGACTCCTCAGGTGGAGAAGACTCAGGAAGAACAGGATAAGGTAATATTCTTCTTTCTTCTTCAATCCTTCTTCTTTCTTTCTTTCTTTCTTGATGGGCTTATTTACAATGCTGACTGTTTTGGGTAGGTCCCTAAGAGTACCTGCGTTGAATTCATTATCAGCCTAATTTAACGGCCTACTACAGGGCCGGCCCCCTTAGCCAAGTGGCACGTCGATTCTCTTTCTTCGATCGCTAACGCTTCGAAAACTAGAAAAATGTATGGGATGACAGATCTTGATTACGTGACCTGTCGATAGCAAAATTCCCTTACGTCTTTCTAGTTTTCGAAGCGACGATCGACAATTTAGATTTAGAAGACATGCCACTTGGCTAGGGGGGCAGGCCTCCCGCCTTATAGGAGAGGGGAATATAGAGTTTATACCGACAACGCTGCTCCAATGCAGATTGGCGGGTGATAATGTTAAGTTCATAAGTAATCAGTAGATCAGATTAACGTGCTCTTCGTAATCACCAACTTACCTACTCTGGGCTGATATTTGTAACTGAAAAATTCTTCTAAGAAAGAAAAATTCCGTATGCACTTATCTCATCACCAGACCCAGGAGTCGAAACCAAGACCTCGTGATCCGAAACTAAATAGGCTAACCAACGAGATGGTAGAATATTTACAAATAGTCAATCAAAAAATTTGCTAAGCCCATCTAACGATTTATATCGATGCGTAAACCTATATAATTTTGTAATATTAATTCCTTTTCGCAGGAAGATATAGAGAAGATTGACCTGGCAGATCCGGACCTGAACAAGGCCGCTACCAAGATCCAAGCTTCGTTCCGGGGTCACAAAGTCCGCAAAGACACCCCCAACTAAGCTTGCCATGCGTTCTTCTCTTTGCAGGAATGTTCTTTGCATGTATGTCTTGAATATGGAAAATAAAAAACGTGTACAGATTTCTTTTGAATCTTAATTCTATGCCAATGGGGTTATAATCAAAGATTTCATACTATTAGATATGTTACGTGCATACAAAAACACCTTAAAAAGTGATTTACACATTTTATTGTTTACTTACATTATATATTTAAGTTTACATATTATTTTAGACTTTCGGAACACAAATCTCGACATTGTATTTATACTTCAACCTTTCTTGGTGAGTACTGTTTACCAACAAAGAAATTAGAAATGATGGTAGAAAACGCCTGTTTTCATAACTTGTTTATTTTAAATTATGTATGGTTTGTTTTTAAAATTTTATTTAAAATACATTAACCATATCTAATTGTTTAAGCTTATTAATCACATTTATTTTCATTAATTTACGAACAAGTTAATTTCATTATATTAAATACCCTAATTTTTAATCTGTTTGTTAGTAAACAGTACTCATCCATAACGGCTGTAGTATAGGTAATATTTTAAATAAGTTTCGTTGTTTATAATGCGACTATATGAAATTAAGATAATTAGCCACTTTTACCCACCTCAGTTTCGACGCACTACTGACATATCTAATAGTATAAAATCTATGGTTGTGATGCGTTTTGTGACTTCAAATTGTTATGTCATTGTTTGGACAATATGTTGTTACAAATTGCAAGATAATATTAAATAAAATACGATATACCTAAATGACATAATCAATATTACATAAAATATAGAGTATAAATGTAAAGTTTTATTATGACTTATTATAAATTTTCATTTCTATCTCCACTGCCATTGAATTCAAGACATACACACAAATTGCAAATGCATCGTTCATTAGTAAAGTTAAATAAGTAATCGTTCGAAATATGTCAATCATTTATAATAATAAAGTTTCTGAATAACAAGTAACGACGAACGGAATAGAGTTTGCAATGCGATATTTTGTTCTTAGCATTTTTATCGTATGCCAAAAATCATGTGTGAAATTTCGCATGCGATAAAAATACTAATATAATTCTAATAATAATATAATACGCGTAATTATTATCGCTAACAGTCAGTGTTTCGGGCGGACTTTGCAAATTGTTCAATAGATTCAGGAGACCTGTTACGTAGAATTGTTTACCATCTATATTAAATTAATTGACGTATCGAATGATTACAGACATGTAGAGAAGACGGGAATTAATATTAATAATAATTAATTATATAAATAAAACTATATATATGTAGGTAAACTATATATTATTGTTATTATTCTCTGTCCCATTTTTTCTATAACAAAATTTTGGTCATGATACTTCGTAAAAATATTATAATTAATATTCATTAATATTTGAGTGCTTTAATATTACATTCCGGAAACCAAAGATAGGATTTATTTAAATTAATTAATATTTAATTAAAATTATAATATTATAGTTAAGATTAAATTTTATTTAGTGAAGAGTAGTTTTAGATGAGATAGTTTAATTTTCAATAAAACTCATTAAGGTAGTTTTGTTTCACTAATTTTATGACATTTTACTGTGCGGAAAAATTATTGCAAGCCATTTTTGTAAAACATTGAAATTCAATCGATTTTCTTGTAAATTGCCGGTTAAATTAAGGATTATATTATTATATCAAAATATATAATATTCGCCTACAATATAACTACTTTTTTTATTTCTCCCTTTAACCCAGTCCAAGTTGTTTAATAGTAATTCACTAGATTCTATGTAACAAATGTCATCCGGTGCTTATTGGTGGGTATCACACAGTAGGTAAATGACATTTTGTCAATTGATTTGATATTTATTTTAATAGGTTGATAATAAAGGCCAAAATAGTGAATAGGAATAGGGTTCGGGTGATAATGTTGAATTCGCTAACAACTATCAGATGTTAATGATAATGATCGGTGACTTACGTTCTTCCCAAGGCACGGGCCACTGGCGGTATCACCATCAACTTCTGAACTGAAAATTTCTTAGAAGAAAGAATAGCCCAGAATCAGCCTAACCTAAATCGACTCGTGATCACAAATCACATAAATACCCAGCTCTTCCAGCTTCAGTTTTCCCCACCACCTACAATATGGGTATCTAGAAGTCGCTTGCATAAATAAAATGAAAAAAAACTTCTTTGCCGATGGAATGGTAACTTGCTACTTATGCTTACCACCAGACCTGAGCCAATTTAGGAACTTTAATAGAAATATATATTCCTAACCTAAATATATGGCATATACCTACCTGAATAATTGGAGCATAAGAAATAACGGCAGATCGATCGAAATGACGATGTTATTCGCAAAGTTCTGAATAAATTTCTGGGCTATTTCTTTTACGGCAGCATAATCCTACCCTTCTCAATGTCACTTATCAAAATTAGCATCAGTTTGCGTAGGATGAATTACAATGAGAGGGGAATGTAACCGGTATTTAACCAAACTCCATTTTAGGGTTGAATCTATGAATACCAACTACAATTTTTTAAAGAATTTATAGCATATTTTAAATTATTACTCCCGTTCCATTTAAATTTAGTCTCTTTTCTTTATTTATTTATCCTTTTTTTTAATTTTAACAATGTATTTATATAAAATATAATGCAAAACACTATTAAAAATTTACCGGGCCCAGCCGGGGATCGAACCCAAGACCTCCGTTTTATAAATCCACCGCGCATACCACTGCGCCACGAAGGCCGTCAAAACGGAGCGTTTCACAGGATGCCGCGTAGAAAACGTCAGAGGTAAGGGTATAGAATAACATTGTAGGGACCTCTTCCAAGTAAGACCGTTTCTATCTGGTTTATTTACATGATCAGTGACTCGGCGTCTTCGGCGACGTCAACAGCAGCCAACAGCAGTTGACTGCAGTCGGTGACCGTCGCCGAGTCTCGCTGACTGCAGTCGACTGCAGTCGTCGTTAGCAGATGCCGCTCGAGTAAATGAACGCTTAGAATGCATCATCACTTTACATCAGTCAAGGGTTTCTTATCTTTTATTGACATACAAGAAAACAAAGGAAAAGCAAGCAAGATTGTTAGAACATTATCTAGTAATGTCGGCTTCTGAAATGTGTTCTGTCTTCTGTGTTCTGAAAAGCAGTCCACATTAGACATTAAGCCGCAGAAAATACCGTGAAACAAAAAAACAATAATAACAGTAAATTGAAATGCTTTATTCTATATTTATTATACATAAAAAAAAACAAAGCTAACAAATATAAAGAAGCGTCATTAGTCGCCTAAAGTCACAGCCATAGAGTTACGAGACGCATACTGACGTGAAGGTATGCGTGTAACTATCTTGAAGTAGATGATGAAAATCAAGGGGGCGAACGTAAAGAAAACCGACCATTTTGGGTATAGCACGTTACAGAAAATATATAAATAACGAAAATAAACAACCAGTTGCTGGAAATAGGACACGGGATTCCTGAGCTAATTTTAGCTTTTGTGTGTATAAAGCATGTATGTATAGCAGATTGACTCATAGAGCTTTGCACTGCTTTGTAAATTGCAAAAGTTTGAGACAAATCAGTTCATTACTACACAGTAACTAGACGATGGATATCATTTAGCATATTTTGCACTGCTACTAAGACTATGCTTCTAGACTGTGCTTACTTCTCCAAGGACGTAGATTGTTTAGTAGTCTGATTAGCTGAGAAATTACTTACAGATGGTATTCCCGCATTTACATCAGCAAGTTTTTACACAAGAAGACATTTTGAGATTAGACAGTGGCTGTTCTGGTAAGTATTTGTCTGTTTGACACATACTATCTGTATACATATATGATACGGATTTTTAGACACTTGATTTTTTTAAGAGTTTCATTTGATCGGCCAGATGAGATCGCAGGCTGAACTTCTCAACTCTTCAAGAGACGTAGTAGGAGATTTTTCTTAACATCTGGAGACAGAGAAGCCCACAACTCTTCATTCCAAATTTCTATTCTTGAATCATGCTTCCTGGGATGAGTTGATAAGGATCTTTTTATTAATTTGGAAGCTTTTTCTAGAACAGGCGGTGGTAGAGTTTTCTTCAGGACTTCTTCAATTCCAAGCATTGGACTATCGCTATTAGTTTTATTACTTTCATTAGACAAATCTCGGGATTGTTGTTGACTCTGTGAAAATTCTTTTTGTTGTAAAGATTTGCAGTTCATATTTAACTGACGCTCATCTGAAAAGCATTTGTCTGTTGGATGATTTACAATAGCAGACGGCTCAAGTATGCCACCTTTGAAGTGAATGTGTTTCATGCTGTTTTTGGTTGACTGTTCAACTACCATTTTAGGAAAGAGCGGATTTTGATTGACATGTGATCTATCAGATAATGACGAAGATTGAACGTTGTTGAAATTTTGCAGAATATGTACTGGTTCTGCTGCAATATTTTGAGCTGCTGCTGCAGTAGCCTGACTCATTTCATTCTGTTTAGTAGTTCTTTCATTTAGCCTTCCTGGTGCACGTGGATTTTGCAAATAATTATTTCCCTGAGCAGTTGAAAAGTATTGTTTCAATAAATTCTGAGCTTTTCGTAAATCAGGCAGTGTTTGTGTTTCTTTTAAAACTCGTAAAAAGGCTAAGATTTTCTTAGTATTTTGACTATGGTTTTTAATTTTAAAGACGTCAGAATGTATATTCTGTGGACGTGTATCTCGGAATTGATGATTCCATGGAGATTGTATATTTTTTTGTAATTTCTCGGATTCTTTAGGTACACGATTTGGTATGTCCATACAGTGAAATAAACTTTGTTCAGGTATAGGGTGATCATTATGGTTACACTCTGTAGATACACTGGATTGTTCCTCCCCCAGTCGTTGTTGTTTCAAATAGTCTTGATCATTCTGTTGATTTTCATTCTGCGAGAGGAAATAATTAAACGATCTTTCTAAATTTAATTCATTTTGTTTATGGGTTTGATTCAAGTTATTACAAAACTTAAGACTCTGATCAATATTTTTAGTGGCATGAATCTTTCTAGGCATATTTCGTACCTGTGGAATTTGATGAAAATGATTTTCTTTACTTGGTAAATGCTGTCGCTCTATCGGTTGCTGGGTTGAGCAAGGAGCCTCATAAGGTACATTTGGAAGATTATGTGCTGCACATGTTTTGTCAACACCGTTCAATTTGTAATTACTTCTGCTTTCTTTAATAAAATATCCACCATTTATTGCAGGAGCTTGTGTGATTTCTTGTCGGTATTGCTTTGACAGATGAGCCTTTCTTTCCACTAATGACGAAGATGAAGATTTCATATTGTCACATAACTGGGAGCCGGCTCTTTTACAGTTCAGTAAGTGATGAGTATATGGAGTATTATTTTTTATATTCTGACTTAGTCTCTGATGAGTCACCTTACCACATGTCGTTGAATCTCTAGGTATTAAATTCTGATATGATTTCCCATTTACTTTATAATAACTTATGTTTGGTAATTGAGTATGTTGGTCTAACTGAGGATGTTTGTAGGATGTTGCGGAAGGCTTTAGTGTTGTGGCTGGTGCAGCTATGGTATCGTTAGGGCTTGTTTGTTGGCTGACATTAGATTTGTTATCAACTTTGGTAAATATTTCTAAATGGTGGGGGTTCTGCCATTGCTGCAGAGATATACCAGCATTATGATACTCTGGAGTGGGTAGAAAAGTGGGACTGGTAGATATTTCATTGACTAAACGACGATTAGACTGAAGTACTTGATCATGAGTTGTTATAAGTTCATTGCATGCGTCTACTTTTGCCATAATGTCATTAATATAGTTATGAGGAATTGGTAATGCCCGTTCTTTAGTTAGATGTATTGATGAGGAAGATTGATGAGTGTTGAATATTTCATCTTCACTAGTACTTTGAAATACAGTGATTTTCTCAGTGATTTTTTCACCAACAGACCTGACACCAGCATCATCTGTACCAACAGAATAAATTAATGGATTGTCCTTCTCAATCATGGATTGGTTTCTTCTTGAAGATCCAGATACCGTGGTTGTAGAATGTCTTCTTTTGACAGTGACTTCAGTTGACTCTCGAGTTTTATCTACTTTTGTTCGTTTAGGATTAATATTCTCTATTGCTCGATTGCAATGTCGCTTGATCAACATCCTTGGCAAAGTTTGATCATTATTAGGATTTGAAGAAGAAGATCGGTTGGTACTTGATAATTTCTTTTTCAATACAAGCTCTGTTTCAGGATCTAAAATTAATTTAAAAAATGTGTTAATGTTAATCTAACAGAGTTTATGTAGTAAATTGAAAAAAAAAACATAAAAGGATGTTATCTAAATTTTCCTAAAATACAGACCAACAAAGGCATCATATTACATAATTTTAAGCTAAAAAATAAATATTAACTTTTCCAAATACTCATCTTCTTAAAATAACAGCTCAATTTTTATCCTATCGAAAAATTCATTTAATAAAGTTTTTATTGGCGATGAGTGCTATTGAAGTTTAGGTTTAATATTAGTTATTTATGGAAAGTTTAGTCATTTGAAAATGACTAGACTAAAATCTTGCATCCCAAAAGTGACCTTCCAAAATTTTGAGACTTTTTAAGTTTTCCGGAAATCTTAAAGTATAATAACACGTGTCTCAACCGGTGAAGGAAAAACATCGTAAGGAAACAAGAGAATTTTCTTGATTCCCTGTGTATATGAAGTCTGCCAATCCGCATTGGGTCACGTGGTGGACTATTGCCCTAACCCCTCTCATTCTGAGAGGAGATTCGAGCTCAGCAGCGAGCCAAATGTACGTTGATAATGACTAATGACATTTGGAGGTGTTGACCATCACGGTAGACTATGGCAGGTTGGTTTGAATAAACAAAAACGCTACACCACCTTTCAAGTTAGTGCCATATTCTGATAAGATTGTATTATAATCCTTCATAAAATTTAAACTCACACATGTGGTATTTGTCGTTAGCCACATAAAATCCAGGATTCTTAAGGTTTTCTTCTTTTCTTAACATCTTGTCTTGTTTCAACAGGACCTTCGTCGTTCGGATACGCAACAAGTGCTCTGTACTTTTGTGGTAAACACGTATGACTATGACGACGATATGCATACGTACTCATCAGTTTTCTTAATTGGTTTTCGTCGTAAAATTGGCAAATCTGAAAAATACAATAAAGTCTATTAAATGACAGTCACGCATGATAAAATCTTCATCTTGAGATATAAAAATTTAACTTTGTTAGGTAACATAATATGCAAAGAATCGCATAGATACTTATTTATCATTAACAATGGGATAATATATAGCCTATAGCCTTCCTCGATAAATGGGCTATCTAACACTGAAAGAATTTTTCAAATCGGACCTGTAGTTCCTGAGATTATCGCGTTCAATAAATCAAACAAACAAACCCTTCAGCTTTATAATATTAGCATAGATTAATGGAAATATAAATAATTAAAACAAATCTTACCTTTCTAGATGACATATTATGTGCAATTTTTCAATAGGTACTTCCACATGTTTTAAATTAGGTACCTACACATTAATAAAATGTTGGATACACATCTCTTTCTAAATCAAATTGTATAGTTAATTGGATTTACGTTAAACAATTTGTTTTTAAACAAGCGTCATGAGTCACAGAGTGACCAAAAGCGAACAAACTACTGATGAATGAGTAATATAAGGAAGTTGAAGCGATAATGTAATAAAAGCCGATATGTAGTGAAGGAATGAGAGTAGGGATGCTCGATGATTATCGATATTAAAAGGAAAATCTTAGAAAAGGTTACTAACTATATGAAAAAATATCGTAATATCGATGTTAACGGAATCAATAATCGATCATCGATGTTACTCACTGCCTCACGCACGACCAATGCAACATACGAGTGAAATTACGTATTAGAACGCATTTATAAATACAGGTTTATTCATTAATAAATAAACCTGTATCTAATAAAGGCATATATTTAATTCACATAGCAATGATAAATTTTACAATTATTTACACTAAATACAATAATATATAAATTACTAGTAACTAACCTAACCTAAACTTATTATAAAAATAAAATAAAAGGAAATATAAAATTATATCTACAGTTTTGGCGTCGTAGAATTCATCCGAATCGATGATCATTGGTAAAGTGCCCAGAAGGCTGTATTACCACGTTGTATGGCAATACTGATTTTATGGCCTAAATATAGGCCAGCCTTCTGGTCACGGGAGGCGTCGATTAAACGCTTTGATATTTCTTAAAAAAGAAAGCTAGTAATCGGAAAGTTCATTTAATAAGTGAATGATTTTATTGTGTTGTTAGTTATCATCGCTAAAAATATCGATGTTATCCAAAATCGATGTTGAGCTTTCGATTATGATATCAATGTAAACATCGATGTTTTACAAATATCAGTCATCCCTAAAAAGAGCATTGACATTGAGCTCCCAGATAGGGGCCCCGCATACGTTAACGTTTATGAACTCTGTGGCCTTGAAACTACGCTGTGGCAGGGCGTGAGTAGATACACCAGTGGCGTGCATAAGGTTGTCGATCAGGGTATGCGCTAGAAATAAAATTAAGCAAACTGGAAAAATCTGTATTTAATAAGCTATAAAACAACTCTTAGGGTATGCAGTACTTTAAGGCATGTATGAAGTGCACGCCACTGAGATACACCCAAAGATTTGTGCGAAATAGATATACAACCCACGACGCTGCCAGCTGGCCTAGTCACTAACTGTAGCCATTTAATATAATTAAGATCAAATCAATTTAAACCAAATTTTTCGTATTCCGTAAAATCCATTGATAACGAATATGACAAATACACTGGTTAGTAATTTTGATCAGTTAACAATAAATCAATAGTGAATACGAAATCACGTGGCTTAAGTAAACGTGTATTGAGTTCACTAACACTAATGTTGCTCAAAGTTAATGAATAGGCCAAATCGCCTCCCTCCTTATACGAGAGACGATCTGGAGTTTAGACCAACGATGCTACTCCAACGCTGGTTGGTGGGATTAGGATATCTACACATCATCATTACCAACCCATATTCACTGCTGAGCTCGAGTCTCCTCTCAGAATTAGCCGGGTTAGGCCAATAGTCCACCACGCTGGCCCAATAGGGATTAGCAGACTTCACACACGCAGAGAATTAAGGAAATTGTCTGGTATGCAGGTTTCCTCACAATGATTGTCCTTCACCGTTTTGAGACACGTGAAATTTAATCGCTTGGCGGTACGTCTTTGCCGGTAGGGTGATAACTAGTCACGGCCGAAGTCTCCCACCAGCCAGACCTGGACCAATTAAGAAAATTTCAAAAAAAAGTTCAATCGGTCCAGCCAGGGATTGAACCCAGGAAATTCGTTTTGTAAATCCACTGTGCATACCACTGCGCCACGGAGGCTGTCAAAAATAAAAACAAAATAATAAAAATTAATTTTTGTAGCCCACCAATCGACACGAGGATGTGAATAGGCCGGGGAAAATATAAAAAAAAAACACAGTACATAGAACAGCTTTATTTTATCCATTGACAACAACAATTTATTGTTGCTAAACTGAGGTAAACTTTGTTATTAATACAGGCGTAAAACTCAAACATTATTGCAAAGTATTTGTATTTACAACTTTTCAAATTAAACGCTTGAAAATTCATAATTTTTGGTTTACAATAAATACATTTTTATCTATACTCTAAAGTAGAACTTATTATGTAATAGTTTTAATTAACTAAAGACATAGTAACTAAAGATTAACAGGCTCTCCACACACACACCCACGCACAAAAACACTCGCGCTCGCGTGGGTGTGTGTAAATGTGTGTTTGTGTGTGTGTATTAAATTCTTTATTCTATTTTTAAAATAACGAGTATTACAATATAAATGCACTTAAATTCGTTTTCGCTTTCACGACCCGAAAGTCGGTTTTAATAAACACTCCGCAGGAAAATGTGTGATTATTCTACTAGAACTATACATATTAAATAACTATATAAGTTTAGTCTAAAATAGTAAAATAAAAAAAATAAAAAAATACCTATTTAAGTTGACTACGTAAACCTTTTATATGAACTACATTTATTTAAAAAAAAAAAAAACAAGGAGAATTTAATTATATGTAAAGACTTAGGCGTCGTCGTCGATGTTCTTTGGAAAAGTGGTTCTTATTATATTTCTTTCATTCCCCTTTAGTTATTTCTCCTTCTTTAGTTCTTACATTTCTTCTGTTGAGTACTTTCTTTCTTTATCGCCTCTTATCTCATCTGTGGTCGTTCTGCAAAGCATCATCCGTCCCTCCTCGCATCTTCGGGACTTGGGAGAGGGGGGGGGGGGGAGCGAAGGGGAGGGGGGGGAGGATGTAATACTATTTTAAAAAGTCCCATAAAGTCACTCGTCAGAAGTTCGTAATACCTTATATAAATAAGTTTTACCATAAAGGGCTCTCATCTCTAGGACCTTGTCCTGAAGGCTAGTGCAAACACTTATGACGTCGAATGTCCAACCACGTTCACGCCCAAAATTCTCGACGAAATCCTGCAGAGTAAATAATGCCTTCTTATCTAATGCAGGTCTATAATATTTACGAGTGGTGGCAGAAGTATTTGCCATCCCACTGATCAAAGTGCATACACTCAGCGCGCCTAAACTGAAAACTACCGGTAATAACATCTCCGCTAATGTATTGCAATCATTCGACGACTGCTTACAATATGCAAGCTGTATGGAGTCAACGTAAATGCCTGTACGAGGAAGGAGTTCTTCGAGTCCAGGTTGGAACTCTGGATGATTTAGAGTCCACTTTGAATTATTCGGATCGTATTCAAGTGGCATAACAATGGCATAGCGTAAGTTATAGTGTTCTCTTGGTGCTTCATAGATATCTTCTTTTATACAAAGACTATTGCTTATTGCTTCAGCTTGCTTCTCTTCAGAAATTTGAGAAGTTTCTGATAACACAATGTTGGATGCCGGAAGTTTAATATTAAAAGAGTCATCACTCGCATTGGATGCCTCTGATTCTAGAGCTTTTTCGTACATCTCAGTAATCTGATTCATAGAGTTTCGTAAGTTATTCTCCATCGCTAATAATTGACTTAAATTGATGTTAATTAGGTTTGATAACATATGTAAAATATTTTGCAATGTTAGCCTAGACAGTGTCTGCATTCCTGTCGATGATGGTTCATCTTTCGCCGTAACTGATGAATTACTTGCAGAAGGTAATTCTGCATTACAGTTGCTGTCATTGACCCCAACAATTGTTTCACATGCTTCGTGATGTTTAGAAACAAAATTCGTTGGAACATTTTTCGGTACAGATGCGTTAGTCTGGGAAAAACTATCATCATCTTTGAGGTGGATTCCTTTGCTTCGACCTATGTGGGTTGACTTATTAGCTACCGTTTCATGGCTACGTGGCTTTCGATCCACTTGATGCTCATTGCTTGGTTGATTAGCCGTTGCATGTGAATCATCGCTTGCTGCATGCTTCTCGTTGATTATCATCGATTGATTTCCTTCCATACATGCAGATACTGGGTTGTTTACGGTAACTTTCGTAAACTCTCCAGATTTATCTACTTTTGTCCGTTTTGGATTAACTTCTTTTATTGCTTGATTATGTGGTCTCTTGAATGACGTACTTGGAGAAGGATTTTGATTATTTTCACGAGGCGAAGAAGAAGTTTGGTTGACGCTTGTCAATTTCTTATTCATTGATTGAATCTCAGCTTTAGGATCTGAAACTAAAATTTACGATTAGAGAAACGAATGTTTCATTTAATATTTAAATGTTAATATCTCAATAATGTTCAAACTGTATCTATGAAATTTTCGATTCGAGTTAAGTTAAGGGGTTTTAATAAATGACCCAAATTCGAGCGAAAGCCTATCTATTACTGAAAGTATTTTTCAAATCGGACCAGTATTTCCTGAGATTAGCGCGTTCAATTAAACAAACAAACTCTTCAGCTTTATAATATTAGCATAGATAAGTTTAAACTCGTAGATTGGAAAATTGAATGCTATCATTGGAAAACACTCATTCATGTTCATTTCGCAAATTTATTTCGGTTTTGGGAATCGAACCCACGGCCGTGCATGCAGGAAGCAGGGTCACTACAATATCGTATACAAAGTTTGAATAATATAGTCATAAATAAATATTTTGTTCTTACGTGCAAGTACTAGGTATCACTATCACTCATAGTATAAAACAAAGGCACTTTCTCTGCTCTATATCCCTATGTATGCTTAAATCTTTAAAACTACGAAACGGATTTTGATGCGGTTTTTTAAATAGATAGAGTGATTGAAGACAAAGGTTTATATGTATAATAACATCCATTTAACACCCATGCGAAGCCGGGGCGGGTCGCTAGTATATAGATAAAACATTTCGCTACCTACCTTCCAAGCCTTTGTCTTCTTCTTTTGTATTAGGAGGGTTTTTCCCGGCCTTCTTTTTCATTATCCAATTTTCTCCATCTTTAAAAGAATCTGAAAAATAAATATTGCTTTTTTATAAATATGTTAATACTGCAGTATATTGTACACATTTTACTGTAATAAGACAATAGAAGAATAATAATAAAGCCTTTTATTTTCTCTTCTTCACAATATTTTACAATTCATTTAACTTAAAGTAGGTATTCATTGTTATTATTTATCAGTCACAATTTTTAAAACAACACTATTATTATTATTATTATTATTATAAGAGAATAGAAGGTAGATACTTCGTATAAATATAATAAGTAAACTTGATATAAATAAATATACAGGTGCCCTATAACTGACGGATCAAATTCATGTGACAAAATTGACCCAACCGCGCTTTAGTGGGTGTCAGTATTATAATTATAATTATAAGTATTACTAGCGGACGCCCGCGACTTCGTCCGCGTGAAACTCGATGTAAACTTTCAACTACCCCTACCCAACTCTACCCCTACCCTACCCCTACCCTACCCTACCCTAACCTACCCCTACACTAACTCTACATTTTCCCGAATTTTCTTTGCTATAAACCTCACAGAGTACGAGACCTTTCCAACGAATGCAGAACCGTGGAAATCGTTTAGTGCGTTCTGGAGTTATTGCGTCAGGAAGGAAAACCCGACTTATTTTTATACAGTAAAGATAATTAACAACATTTGAGCACGAGTCTCCTCTCAGAATGAGAGGGGTTAGGCTAATTAGTCCACCACTCTGGCCCAATGCGGATTGGCAGAGCTCACATACCTAGAGAATTGAGAAAAATCTCACGCAAAGTATGCAGATTTCCGCACGATGTTTTCCTTCACCGTTATAGACACGTGTTATTTAATTTCTTTAAATGTCCATAATTGAAAAGTTGAAAGTGCATGCCCTGGACCGGATTCGAACCTACGCCCTAACAATCGAAGGCAGAGGTCACATCCACTAGACTATCACGGCTTTTATCGAGTGTCAGTATGTCACGACTGATGAAACAAGGGTTGGCTCATTTTTAACCGCCTTACGACGCGTATTTTTTTTAATGTTTATTACATCATAACTTCGTCATTTATTACTCATTTAAAAAAATATTTGTTTTGTTTGATAGAGTATATTTCCAGATTGGTCCCATTTAATTTTCATGAAAATCGGTTTAGTAATATGCGTTAAACTCAATATAACTAAAATACTTCTTTGAAGTTGTTTTATTTTTAACCGACTTCAAAAAGGAGGAGGTTCTCAATTCGGTCGGTATTTTTTTTTTTTTTTTTATGTATGTACACCGATTACTCAAAGACGCCTGGACCGATTTCAAAAATTCTTTTTTTGTTTGAAACGGTATAGTCCCCATTTGGTCCCATTGCCATCATGTCAAGATCTGATGATGGAATCCTGGAGGAATTGAGGGGAACTTTCGAAAATTATATGGGTGTCTAGTGTGTTCGTATACTTTTCCATTTAGTACTTTTAAGCACTACAATTTCATGAAGGTTTAAAGTCGATCTGATGATGGAGCCATAAAACAGACGAGGGAACTCCTCGGCGATTTACAGCAGTTACCTTGTGTTTGGGCTTGATTCATTTGTATTCATGAGAACTTTCCACATAGATAGGTTGTGACTGTCATTTAGGGGTTTGGTGATGAAGACCAAGGACAATCAAGGGAACTCCTTAACAGTTTACAGTAACTACCTTGTGTTTGGCCTTGATAAATTCGTATTGCTGAGAACTTTCTACCTATATGAGTTGTGTCTGTTATTAGAAGTCTGATGATGAAGAGCAAGGTCAATTAAGGGAACTCCTTAACGGTTTATTGTAGCTACCTTGTGCTTGGGCTTGATTAATTTGTATTGCTGAGAATTTTGTACCAAGATGGCTTGTGACTGTCTTTAGGTGTCTGATGTTTTCCTTTGAGATGAAATTTTACACTAAAAATGGAAAAATAATAAAAATTTTAATTAAAAAAATACAACCGACTTCAAAACCTAAAAACGTACCCACGAAACTAAAAAGCGAAAAATAACATCATAATATGTTCTACCTGCTAATCAGTATGAAGGCGGTGCTTAGCCGGTATTTTTTTAATTAAAATTTTTATTATTATATTAAAAAAACTGTTATGCGCTTCGCTTGGGAACATAATACGGTATTATAAATAATACTTAGTTGTGTCCATAATTATTGACATTTTATTTTAAAATTTGGACATTGCTTATTTATCCCATTATTTTGACAATTGTAATTGAGTGGATATGTTTATTTAATTTTATTAGCGTTTTGACGACCTCCGTGGCGCAGTGATATGCGCGGTGGATTTACAAAACGGAGGTCCTGGGTTCGATCCCCGGCTGGGCAGATTGAGATTTTCTTAATTTGTCCAGGTCTGGCTGGTGGGAGGCTTCGGCCGTGGCTAGTTACCACCCTACCGGCAAAGACGTACCGCCAAGCGATTTAGCGTTCCGGTACGATGCCGTGTAGAAACCGAAAGGGGTGTGGATTTTCATCCTCCTCCTAACAAGTTAGCCCGCTTCCACCTTAGACTGCATCATCACTTACCATCAGGTGAGATTGTAGTCAAGGGCTAACTTGTAAAAGAATAAAAAAAAAAATAATAATAATCTATTATTATGACATTACCATACCTGACTTATATTATTTAAAATTTTGAACATTCTAATTTAATTCTATAAATGTTCCTCTCAAGATTCTACTTTATTTTATCTTATTTTAATTTTGTCCAATGAAATGTAATATTTTTTTACGTTACGTTACGTTATCAACCCATATACGGCTCACTGCTGAGCTCGAGTCTCCTCAGAATGAGAGGGGTCAGGCCAATAGTCCACCACGCTGGCCCAATGCGGATTGGCAGACTTCACACACGCAGAGAATTAAGAAATTCTCTGGCATGCAGGTTTCCTCACGATGTTTTCCTTCACCGATTGAGACACGTGATATTTAATTTCTTAAAATGCACACAACTGAAAAGTTGGAGGTGCATGCCCCGTACCGGATTCGAACCCACACCCTTCGGAATCGGATTCAGAGGTCATATCCACTGGGCTATCACGACTAATATTTTTTTATCTATTATTATTGCATGTAACATTATTATTTTTAGCAATGCTCTGACAGGGCCCCATGTAACATGCATGCTAAGCTTATGTAATAGTTTGTAAGAGCATGGATGCTAAGTAAATAAATAAATAAATAATGTGTGATTAGCATACTTGTAGTGAACTAGCGGACGCCCGCGACTTCGTCCGCACGTAAGTCTATGTAAACTTTCAAGCCCTATATCACCACTTTCAGGGTTGAATTTTAAAAAAATTTGAATTTCATTACACTTCGTATTTTTTTTATGATTATTGAACAATTTTTTGAAACTGTAACTCTAAAAATTAAGGACTTTCCATACAAACTTTCAACCTCTAATTCACCACCTTTTTATTTTATTTTCGCAATAAAAAGTCTTATAACCTTCTTAAACCGTGCCAAGTTTCATTAGAATTCATTCAGTAGTTTCAGAGTGATGCCCGAATAACAAAAAGACACGGACAGGCAGACAGACAAAAAATCGAAATAAAATATTTTTAGCTTCAGTATCGATTATATGCCCCCCAACAAAAAATTTAAAAATATCTCCAATGTACAAAATGTACGGAATTCGTATTATAAGTATAGATTCTAGATGGCGCCGTCGTCTTTTACGCCACGCTAACGTTTGTTGTTACAAATGGTATAAGTAAAATCTCAAATTGCGAATAAATGTATAGAATTCTACCAGTTTTATTATAAGTATTTATTTAATATAAGTATAGTATATAAGAGGATATACTAAAACAACGCACGAAACAAGAGTACCTAATATTGTTAACTTACCGGTTTTGTATTTGATTTTTGCCACATAACGGTTCCAGTTGCTACTAACTTTTTTTCTGTATTTAGCTCGTATTTTAGCTTTCAAAGGATCCTTGTCGTTCGGATATGCAACAACAACCGTCGAACTGTCTGGACCGTACCGTATCCATTTAGATGGAATGCATGCGTAATTATCTAAGAGAGCATCATTGAAGTTATCTGTAGCCTGGACAACGTGAAATTTTCTGTCGCTACCAGCTTTCGGCTTCTGAAAAGAAATGGAGGAGGTGATAATTAAATTTTGATGAACTATAAGTGTTTATTCCTTTTATAAATTAAAATAATAAATAAAAGAAGTAAAAACTAAAAAAAAAGAAAAAAATGGTACATTTTTTAAGGTCCCCCAACGGGACGTATTTTTTTTTTTGAAAAATACACTAATAGATGTCGCGCGGTTTCACCTGCGTGGTTACCGTTCCCAGGTATACAAGGATAAAATAAAGCCTACAGCCTTCCTCGATAAATGGGCTATGTAACACTGAAAGAATTTTTCAAATCGGACCAGTAGTTCCTGACATTAGCGCGTTCAATCAAACAAACAAACTCTTCAGCTTTATAATATAAGTATACTTACTTAGGTACTTTAAGATTTTTTTTTTATTGAGAAAGAATACAATATGGAACTTAAGCTAACATATCCTAATAACAATCATGCCCACGTGGAATGGTGGCAAGAATACTGGCTGCATTTCCGCGCTGGACAGCCAAGCTGATCCTTTGCGCAAAAAATGAGCCACCCCCTTCTGTCACCAGTCGAGGCAACTAGCCGCGGTGAAATGAGTTGAGATTGAGTTTTGTGTTGTTATTTTTTTAAATGAAACTGGGTTTTTGTGTCGGAGCTTTTTTAATTTTTTAATCTCGTCGGAGATTACATATTTGAGCCGTTTGCTGTCGAACCACTAGGACCGTGGGGTCCGAGTAAACGCTTTCTTTTCAAAAAAATTGCAAAGCGTTTAATCGACGCCTCCCGTGACCAGAAGGCTGGCCTATATTTAGGCCAAAGAATTAGTATTGTCATACAACGTGGCAATACTGCCAGCCTTCTGGGCACTTTACCAATGATCGTCGATTCGGACGAATTCTACGACACCTGAGTCTTTAGATATAATTTAAATTTAGTATATTTCCTTTTTAATTTTTATAATATGTAGTTAGACATAGGTACGTAGTTTTAATATTATTGTAAAATTTTATAAAATTTAAATACACCAATGAACCTAGTATAAATCTAGTTTTTATTATTTAATGATATTTTAACAATATATGATTAGTAAATAAATACCCGAAATTTGGGAACAGCTTCCACTCGTAGCCAAGTTTTGTCGTCGTCCGTATGTAATATGTCCGTTTCGTCAAAATGAATTGAACATACATATGATGATTCAGTTGGCTGGTATAATTGTTCTTTTCTTTCTTCTGCAACTACAGATGTCCATTGTGCGCATATATACGGATCTCCAGGAAAGCTACAAACAAAAAGTTTACACGTGAATTGTAAAGTATGTACCTAATTGGATATCAGGCATAAAAAGGAAATTTGGGCCTACATAGTTCACGTATGGCATCACGTGAGGTTCTAAGCACTCACGAATGTAACTTTCAGCATTTAATGTTGGCAGCCATGGTCCCGTAATAACCTCAAGTTGAGTTTTACCGCTCACGGATATACCGCCCCAGACATTCCATGAGCCACCGCCATAAAGAACCCACGCTTTAAAGCAGCATTGTGCGAAAGAAAGAGTTTTTATACTAAAGCCATACTCGAGGAGTACTGTTTACTAACAAACAAATTAGAAATGAGGGTAGAAAACGCATGTCATTTCATAACTTTTTTATTTTAAATTATGAATTGTTGTTTTATAAAATATTATTCAAAATATATTAAGTATATCTAATTGTTTTAAGCTTATTAATCAAAATTATTGTTATTAATTTTAGATTTAGTTAATTATAATTAGGTGGGAAATGACTAGTGATTTATACCCTCATTTTTAATTTGTTTGTTGGTAAACAGTATTCCTCCAGTATGGCTTTAGTATAGGTACCTCTGATAAACATTTCGGACCGCAGATCGACTTAAATTAAGTTGAGCACTCAGATTTCTTTGGCTGTGTCGGCCTGAATAAGTGCCACAGCTTGGGCGGCGACATCAGGCGAAGTATCCATTGATTATTGATTGAACCTCACCTTAATGGTAAGAATAAGTAATGTTTGTTGCAAAACCAAAGAGATCAATCACACTTTCAAGTCTACCTATGAAATTAGAGATCTTAGAAACAGTATTTTCTGATTGACTGTCAATGTCCTAATTGTCAATGTATAAGGGTGCTTTTCCACCAGCTATGCAGCTATGCTGTGAAGATGTGAAATCTACGCTACGAAAATATGTGACCGTTTCCACCAATACTAAGAGCTATGTAGCTGTGCGAGGAAGATGCGCTATAAAGATGCGCCGCTGCAAAGTAAAATCGCGGACATACTGCCTTGCACATAGCTACCCACTCGCGATATAGCAGGCATCCATATAGCGCATCCTTCTATATAAAATACATCATCATTATCAACCCATATCCGGCTCACTGCTGAGCTCAAATCTCCTCTCAGAATGAGAGGGGTTAGGCCAATAGTCCACCACGCTGGCCCAATGCGGACTGGCTGACTTCACACACGCAGAGAATCAAGAAAATTCTCTGGTATGCAGGGTTCCTCACGATGTTTTTCCTTCACCGTTTGAGACACGTGATATTTAATTTCTTAAAATGCACACAACTGAAAAGTTGGAGGTGCATGCCCCGGACCGGATTCGCGGAGCCTCCGGAATCGGAGGCAGAGGTCATACCCACTGGGCTATCACGGCTCTTAATAAATAAAATACATATCTAAGTTGAATCCGTTTCCACCAGTGCTAACCTGCACCAAAGAATATGTTACACTAATTTGACTCAATATAAAAATCACGAGCGCCGCACAATAGGGATGATGACAGTTTTTTTAAATTGTATATAAATTAAGAGTATGCTAATAGTAAAGCAATTTTGTAAAAGGAACAGGGTATCTGCGATCATTACTTTCGGAGCTACAGGGATTTAATGGTCAGATTTGCGGCGCTGCCGCGGGTCCCTGAAAAACGCTCCATACAAAATGGCACGAACTAATGACGTCGCAGGCAACGCAATGATCGTTAGATTTGTATGTGCGTACACACAATATTACTAATATCTTTGTTATTTGTGTGTTTATGTTTATAGTTCATATAATAAAAAATGTCACATTTAATGTAAAAAAAGCTAAAACTGTATGAATTGTCATCTAATTACGATAAAAGATTTTTAATAGATTTTGAAATTTTATAATCTCTTTTATTTAGCAAATATCCAGACAATCTTTGCTTTGTATGTATAAATGAGTTAACATTGACCTTATATACCCGAATGTATCATAAAAATCAATATATTCAAACCTAGTCATCATCCCCATTATTTCGCCTCGCGAAGGATAGAGACGAGTTCAAGAAACTGACTGCCAACCTTCGCTAGTCGGACAGGCACCCTAAGAAGAAGAATATAAAAATAAGGTTAACGACGTAAACTTACCAAAAAAAAACTATTCTTTGTAATTCACAAGTTTTGGTGTTCCGGCAAGTGTTACCACAGTTTCTAAAAACGCATCTCTTCATTGTGGCTTTTTTTACTTTGAAGCGCTTCTATTTCTATATTGTGTATTCGCAGAAATCTATAAAAAAAAATCATACGAATAAATTTCAATAAATCCACGACACACTTACGAGTACAATATATATTCTGTTGAATTTATTTCAAACTAACAGAATACGAAGATAAAATTTAGCCTATAGCACCCGAGGTCCTAAAGGCCTAAAGTCCTATATTTTACTTCCCGATAGTGAAATAATTTTTCAAATCGGTTCAGTAATTTTGCAACCTATTCAATGCAAACAAACAAACAATCAAAACTTTCCTCTTAGAATATTAGTATGGAAAAGCCTAGATATAATAATAAAGAAAGTTGAAGGGGATGAAACAGGGGTTGTAAGTTCGTAAGAAAATTCTTCAGTTTATAAAAAAAAGTGCACTAATTTTTGAAAACATTAATAACACCGGCCTACTGTATGTATCATCACTTACCATCAGGTGAGATTGTAGTCAAGGGCTAACTTGTAAAGAATAAAAAAAAAAAAAAATACTATATGTATCAAAATACACAATTTTGACGGCCTCCGTGGCGCAATTGTATGCGCAGTGGTATCTATATTTAAATTATCTATATTAAAATTTAATAATTCAAAACTAAAATGAATTATATCGCTGAGAGGGAGCCGGATGGTGCAATAAAGTGCAATTAAGTTTGTAAAATTAAACTGCTTAATTTCATTAGACCACTATTAAAATAAGCAAAAAAATTACGTAAATAAATAATGACAATTTTAAATTATTTATATTAAAAATTAATAATTAAAAACCAAAATGACCTATATCGCGGACAGAGAGCCGGATGGTGCAATTAGGTTTGTAAAATAAAACTGCTTAATTTCATTAGAACACTATTAAAATAAGCTAAAAAATAACGTAAATAAATAATGACAATTTTAAATTATCTATATTTAAATTATGTATATTAAAATTTAATAATTAAAAACTAAAATGACCTATATCGCGCAGAGAAAGCCGGATGGTGCAATTATGTTTGTAAAATAAAACTGCTTAATTTCATTAAACCACTATTAAAATAAGCTAAAAAATAACGTAAATAAATAATGACAATTTTAAATTATCTATATTTAAATTATCTATATTAAAATGTAATAATAATTAAAAACTAAAATGACCTATATCGCGGAGAGAGAGCCGGATGGTGCAATTATGTTTGTAAAATAAAACTGCTTATTATACTAATTTCATTAGAACACTATTAAAATAAGATAAAAATAACATTTGAAATGCAAATATCTAAAATTCAACAATAATAAACCATACCTCTGAACACTGAGTATAATTTCCGATTTCCGTAATCCGTATATTTAAGATGCACTGTACAAAACTTGTTGATACATTTAAAAGTCCAATTCATTTATTTTTTATATAATTCTAATTACAATGTACAACTGTATGTTTAAAAGTGTTAAAACTGTTAAAATTAAATCGGCTTCGAAATATACGCGATGCTTTTTCACATAGCGAAGTGCGTTGTACATAATAAAATCTTTGTACACAATTTGTTGATACATTAAAAATTCCAATTCACTATCACTTATTTTTTATCTAATTCTAATTACAATTTAAAACTGTTAAAATTAAATCGGCTTTGAAATATACGTGATGCTTTGTTACATAGCGAAGTGCGAACTATAACTAACTAACTAACCAAAATTACGAAACGAATGGTACTGGCATGATCTACGCAACAACGCCCACATATATTCGAGCTTACGATAAAACAATTTGGCTCTTCTCAATCTCATTGGCCAATATTTTTCTACGTCATTTTCGGCGAATGTTTATCAAACAGCTTCGGATTCGTAGAACACATTATAGAGTGCGCAGTTGCCACACTTACCTCATTTTATGAAAGACTAGCGGACGCCCGCGACTCCGTCCGCGTGAAACTCGATGTAAACTTTCAACTACCTCTACCCTACCCCTACCCTATCCCTACCCTATCCCTACCCTACCCTACCCTACCCCTACCCTACGTTGAAATTTTTCCTGAATTATCTTTACTATAAACCTCATGGAGCTCGAGACCTTTCCAACGAATGTAAAACCGTGGAAATTGGTTAGTGCGTTCTGGAGTTATAGCGTCAGGAAGGAAAACCTGACTTATTTTTATATAGTAGAGATGATAGTTTGTCAAGCGCCTGCTATAGAAATGAACGGTAGGCCATCGGTTATTTGACACAATTTTCAAAAGGTCAATATTATTCTATTAGATAGGTATTATTATGTATGTATTTAACAGGATAACAGGAAAACCGTGAGTTAAAGCACCTATATAGATTTAATGTAAAAAATCATAAGTTTACTAAGACTATGACGTCAATAAATAGGCGACAGTATTATTGACGTTTGGAAAAACAGATTAAATATTTAATTTTATTACTTGAGAATGTAAAGAACAATATGAAATATCAAAAAAAAATCTTGAGTATTAATTATTCCAAGTATTATACAAAATCAATATTATATTTATAGTATTGACATGAGTCAACTATCCCGTTAAGGAGTTTAGGTTGTGGTGGCTTTGTAAGGCCACCACAACCTAAACTTTAAGTTTTAAGGGTCCAAACCCTCAACCGTCCAAGTATCATCATCATTATCAACCTATATTCGGTTCACTGGGCTCGAGTCTCTTCTCAGAATGAGGGGTTAAGCGAATTGTCCACCACGCTGGCCCAATGCGGATTGGCAGACTTCACACACGCAGAGAGTTAAGAAAATTCTCTGGAATACTGGTTTCCTCACGATGTTTTCCTTCACCGTTTGAGACACGTGATATTTAATTTCCAAAAATGCACACAACTGAAAAGTTGGAGGTGCATGCTCTGGACCGGATTCAAGCCCACACCCTCCGGAATCGGAGATAGAGATCATAATATCCACTGGGCTATCACGGCTCTTCGTCCAAATATACCTACGTTAAATTTTCTGAACAACTTGCAACCTTCCTAAAATGAGAAACAAAAATCGTGGTACTTGTCGTAGGTCTAGCCATCGCAGGCTTTTATTCTATATAATGTCATGATAATATATGCGAAACACTTAACGAAACTATCAACCGATATGTACTCGTATAACGTTGGTTAGGTATTATTCTTCTAACCTTTATTACCCGCGATAAAAAGGTTATAATATTAACCTTTTTTACTAATTAGTAATTAAACACTTAAAAGTTATAATCTTTTTTATGACAAGTAATCAAAGTATGATAGGCGTATGCTAACACGAACTTTTTTAGAACTTTTAGGGAAACAATTCCATCTATAGTCGAATAATGAATTCTGCGATCTCTTTTGAAGTTTCCTGTGATACTATTTTTTATTGAATCAAAAATAGTGATGTGACAAAGTGAACGAACATGATTCACTCAAATGTTCTGAACCAAATTAGTAAATAATTTTAATAAATAACAGTTACATCTGTTATTTATTAAGAAATTTCTCAGGCTTAATAATAAACGTAAAACCTATTTTGAGTCACAGTGATGAAAATAAAATTATTCTAAGACCCTATTTAATTTGACTAATAACTGAGACAAATAAAATTAAATGAATGTTTTTAATTAATAGATAACATTTTTCATGTTATGTTATTAAGGACTAGCAACGCCTGTGACTTCGTCCGCGTACTACTTCAGTATTATAGTATTCCGTAATTATTAAAGAACAAATGAAAAAAAATACACAATAGCAAAGATTTTTTACTATCTCTATAAAATTTACTTTTTATTTACTATCACCATTTCTGTTCAAAATTCCTCTTTAAGAGTGATGATCTGAGGTACTATTTTTTACCAATACAGAACAGGACATCACTATGACAATAAATATGGTATCATTAGCATCTGTCAGAAAATTCGTAGGATTAATGATTATACTATAAATGATTTTTCCAAAAAAAAAACGACTGATTACGAGTGTATAGCGTAATGAACTGAAAAAAGAAAAATAAGTATCACAATATCTACATTTATAAAATTTAAAGTAATTATTATTATTATTACAAATTAGCCCTTGACTACAGTCTCACCTGATGGTAAGTGATGATGCAGTCTAAGATGGAAGCGGGCTAACTTGTTAGGAGGAGGATGAAAATCCACACCCCTTTCAGTTTCTACACGGCATCGTACCGGAACGCTAAATCGCTTGGCGGTACGTTTTTGTCGGTAGGGTGGTAACTAGCCACGGCCGAAGCCTCCCACCAGCCAGACCTGGACAAATTAAGAATATCTCAATCTGCCCAGCCGGGGATCGAACCCAGGACCTCCGTCTTGTAAATCCACCGCGCATACCACTGCGCCACGGAGGCCGTCAAAATTAATTAGGTACTTTATGTTGCTAACATTAAATTGAAAACAATTATTATTATAAACGAAAATATTTAAGAATATAGACGATAGATTAAATATAAGACATTGTTAATATGTCACTCGATTTAACGACAAACTCGCTTAAGTGTCGACATCACATGGATTTGATTGGTTTAGCTTACATACAATGATACATTAGATTAAAATATTATTACTTCATTACAATACTATGTAATTAATCTCTCATTTATTTATTACTTCTTTTTTTTTAATTTTTAACAATATAGGTATAAAATACAAAACATTATTAAAAATTTATAAAAATAATTCACCCTCCCGCTGCGGGACATTTGAGTGCCCAAGCAACCGGTGGTCAGGGCTCCAGAGTGATGAACCTCCTCACAATACGCGCCGTCTCAAGAATCACTGCCTTTTTAACCGACTTCAAAAAGGAGGAGGTTCTCAATTCGGTCGGTATTTTTTTTTTTTTTTTTTTTATGTATGTACACCGATTACTCAAAGACGCCTGGACCGATTTCAAAAATTCTTTTTTTGTTTGAAACGGTATAGTCCCCATTTGGTCCCATTGCCATCATGACAAGATCTGATGATGGAATCCTGGAGAAATTGAGGGGAACTTTCGAAAATTATATGGGTGTCTAGTGTGTTTGTAAACTTTTCCATTTAGTACCTTTGAGAAATACAAAATTATGAAGGTTTAAAATCGATCTGATGATGGAGTCATAAAACAGACGAGGGAACTCCTTGGCGATTTACAGCAGTTACCTTGTGTTTGGGCTTGATTAATTTGTATTAATGAGAACTTTCCACATAGATAGGTTGTGACTGTCATTTAGGGGTTTGGTGATGAAGACCAAGGACAATTAAGGGAACTCCTTAACAGTTTACAGTAACTACCTTGTGTTTGGCCTTGATTAATTCGTATTGCTGAGAACTTTCTACCTAGATGAGTTGTGTCTGTTATTAGGGGTCTGATGATGAAGAACAAGGTCAATGAAGGGAACCCCTTGACGGATTACGGTAGCTACCTTGTGCTTGGGCTTGATTAATTTGTATTGCTGAGAATTTTGTACCAAGATGGGTTGTGACTGTCATTTTACACTAAAAATTGAAAAATAATAAAAATTTTAATAAAAAAAATACAACCGACTTCAAAACCTAAAAACGTACCCACTAAACTAAAAAGCGAAAAATAACACATAATATGTTCTACCTGCTGATCAGTATGAAGGCGGTGCTTAGCCGGTGTTGTCTTAATTTAAGCCATTTCTGACAGGACCACATGAAACAACGCTGTCTGCAAAATCTAAATCTATAAGATATGCTCACATGGGTTGAATTAATACATCACCGGCTTAGCACCGCCTTCATACTGATCAGCAGGTAGAACATATTATGTGTTATTTTTCGCTTTTTAGTTTAGTGGGTACGTTTTTAGGTTTTGAAGTCGGTTGTATTTTTTTTATTAAAATTTTTATGTATCCGATTCTTGATCCAACAGTTAAGCGAAAGCTTCTTAAGGTGTTGGTCGAAGCTTTTTGCTATAAGACCATTGACTGAAACAACTATCGGAACAATAATAGTTGACTCAACAATACTATTATTATATAACACTATTAAGTTATTATCCTAGCTCGTAATAAACTCGACTGTCGGCATCATGCAAAAAATGTTTCTAAGAAATTCGTTGTTTTCTTCACAAATTGTGATATCACGTGTAGACTGTTGTTGATCTTGATGAATAATAATAAGAATAAAAATTAAGAAGTCATGGACTTAGGCGAGGTAAGGGCACAGTAGATATAACAAGGTAAGGGGCAGGGGGCGAGGGACCACGGCGGACGACAGGTTGCAGGGTTCCCAACTTAGGGGCTTTCCCCAGATTTAGGGGGCAAATAAGCAAAATGGGATTTTTTTAGGGGTATTTTCAAGGATTTTTTGACTCTTTAATATTTTGAAATTGATGATAATTTTAATATTTCTTTCTTGACCTAGCGATATATGATTTCAAAAAATCTGTATCTTCAGATAAAGACTTAATATTTTGTCTGTATTAAATATAGACTTTTGAAACATATTACAGCATATTATTTCTATGTTATTCATATTATTTCCTTAAAAACTTAATAATAATTAAGGCGATTTTAGAGGTTTTTGACACAAACTTTAGGGATAAATATTTAGGAGAGTTGGTAACACTGACGCGTTGATTTGATCGTAGTCGTAAGCTTCTCGCCAACCACTAGTACTACGCCTTATATTTTGTCAATGAATATGTCACCGTTAGATTGTAAAATACGTTAGCTTATAATCTCACTCGTGATATTATAATCTACCGTCATATATTGAACTGAAAATAGTGATTACAATTTAACGTGTTATTTTTCGGTATATTATAATCTACCGTGAAACCGTTAAATTGTCAATCAGGATAATTTTACCATAGAGTTACAAAAATATTACAGCGGGTATAATAAAAATAGTAAAAAATTACAACGAAAGTGTGTTTTCAAATTTTTTTAAACACTTAATACACTGTACTTCTATTAATAAAATATTGTTATTGTTAATTATAAGTATAATTTAGTCAAATCTAAATTTAGGTTAGGTTAGAACATGACAATTCTAGTGCACTCTTTAGGTATAATAAATAATGAATGTGTGATGTCGCAATTCTTGAAGTGTTTTATTTAACTGAAATATGTGTTTCATTCCTAACTCTATGGACATAGAATGGTCTGCTGTAAGGCCGACCAATCAGGGGCAAATTCAAAAGTTGACGTTATAAGGTTTCATTTCCGATAGACTATAATATACCGAAAAATAACACGTTAAATTGTAATCAGTATTTTCAGTTCACAATATGACGGTAGATTATAATATCCCGAGTGAGATTATAAGCTTACGTATTTTATAATTTAAAGGTAACATAATACAAACCAGTACATTGCAGGTACCTCTAAAAGGCCCTACTCACACATCTGCCGCAGGGGCAATCTAGGGTGTAAGAGTGGGGATGACCCTTAATTGCATCCTTAATTGTGATGTGTGTAGGCATGCCGGGGCAATTTGGGAGGATGGCCCTGCGGCAGGGCGGCAGGGGCGGGAGACTATCCTTGATCCCTAAGTCGTCCCTGCCGTCGGTGCGTGTGTAGCGCGATTGGGGCAATTTCTCAGTCAGTTTGTCAGCAGCTGTCACACGGAGTGCACGTACAAACAGCGTAGAATCAAAATGTGTACTTTTATAATATTCATGTGGCATAACTCACTTCTTTTCTGTAGCCATTTCTTCACCCAGTATCTCCTTTTCCTTTTTTTTTGAGGTAGCACCAAAGAAAGCGCCAAGGCTACTCCAATCTTTTGAGTGGTCGATAATATGGGTGCCATTCTCAATACGTGTGCTCAGCTCGGCTTATTCTAGAACACTGCACGGCAGGCAAGTGTGTAGAGATACTCCCGATATCGCCACAACCGCCGTGCACCCTAGATTGCCCCTGCGGCAGATGTGTGAGTAGGGCCCTTAAGCAGGTTTTATAAACTTGACGAGAAACAGAGAGAACTTCGACGTGTATATTTCTTTTTATTGATGAACACGTGTAACGTTAAAAAAAATATCATAATCGGACTTGATATTTTTTTTTTTCGAATTAGGTCTCATATAAATTTGGAAAAGTTAAACCTTAAGGGTAGGAAAATAGAGGTTGATTGATTGTATACACATCAATTGTTAGAAAGAAAGATTTTTTTTTATTCATATCTAAAAGTTAAAGACAGTCAGTACCCCATTCTTATGACAGCACGTCTGTCTGTTACACTTAAAAAAAAACGGGTGTACAGCTCAGCATATGCCGTGAATATGTTAATGTCTAATTATTTATTAATCAAGGTCAACAAACAGTCTACACGTGCTATCCTAATTTGTGAGCAAAACAACGAATTTCTTAGAAAGATTTTTTGCATGATGCCGGCAGACGAGTTTATTACGAATAACTTAATATCGTTAATTCTACAACCACGCATAACTTTTTATAGTGTAGTCCGATCGGGGGATGATGACTAGGTTTTGAATATATGTATTAATTATTATGATACATTCGGGTAAATAAGGTCAATTTCATACAGTTTTAGCTTCCTTACATGAACTATAAACATAAACGCACAAATAACAAAGTATATTAGTAATTTTGTTTGAACGCCCATACAAATATAACGATCATTATGTACCTACGACGTCATTAATTCGTACATTCGTATAATTAATCGTGTCGTATAGTGACATAGCAAACAAAGTTATGCTGCAGCAGATTGTACGTCCATTTCGCGGCGGGTTTCAAACGAGCATCCCGTGAATATTGAGGACATGGACTCATGGGGTGAATTCATGGCGAGAATTCGCGCGTAAATTCACGGCACTAACTAATGTGGAGCCGGCATTTTATGTGATGTCAAGTTTTAGCAAGGTCAAGTTTAGCGCTCTATCTCGCTCTATTATACTTCGAACGCATTATTCCATCCTGTTTGCTCGCCACGCGCTATAGTAGTATCGTGCGGCCTACTGTGGATTCAACAAAACCGGTTCGTATAAATGGTTGCAAGCGCATCAAGATGTCTCGCTTGCACTTAGGTGAACGCAATATAAGCGATCCCGCTCTGCTTGGAGAGGCCTACCGCGGTTTCGACAGTGACTTTTGCAGATATCACAAACAAAAAGATAACAAATGAACCAAAAAATGAGGACTGGAATAAGGTGTCTTATAAATCATTAAAATAAAGACCAATTATCATAAGTGCAGATATATTATAAGTATTAATTGATATATTAAGTAAAATGAGATTTTCTTTTATTCTTTACCTACAAGTTAGCCCTTGTCTACAATCTCACCTGATGGTAAGTGATGATGCAATCAAAGATAGAAGTGGGCTAAATTGTTAGGAAGAGGATGAAAATCCACACTCCTTTCTGTTTGTACACGGCATCGTACTGGAACGCTAAATGGCTTGGCGGTAATAATATGATTTATTCAAAGAGCATTTGGGCTATTAGAGGAAACCTGCATACCAGAGAATTTTCTAAATTCTCTGCGTGTGTGAAGTCTGCCAAATCGCATTGGCCCAGCGTGGTGGATTATTGGCCTAACCCCTCTCATTCTGAGAGGAGACTCGAGCTCAACAGGAAGCCGAATATGGGTTGATAATAATGATTTGGGCTATGAGACTAACCTCGGAAATAAAGAAAGAAGTATTATACATTTTTAATCAATATGTAGGATACATAAAATCGTATATCATGTAATACAAATTATAAACCAGAGGGTAGAACTCTACGACTGCGGTGAACAAGAGCGCTAGTAGCGCCACCAAGCGGCTCAACGCGCGAACTATATCGAGTCTTGTGGTGTGAGGCAGAGATTTTCGGTACGATGTCCCTTGTAAAATGTCTTTGGGCGGTGTTACCTGAATAAAAAAAAAATCTTTAATTTATTTATTTATTTAGGAAGACCAACCGCAGATCATTGTATCGTGTATACATATTTATTACATACGTTGTGCCCAATGGTAAATGTTCAACTTATTACAGATCTTCATAACGTTTACAATATTTAAAAAATATAATACATAGTTTATGTTATCTAACTACAATATATATCTTAATTCTAAAAATTAAAAAATATTACAAACAATTTACAATAATACAAATTAAATTAAATTAAAAAACATAAATACAAAAATACAAAAATACAGATTGAATTAAAACAAAAAAAAATAAAAAAATACAAATTAAATTAAAACAAACAAAAAATAAAAACAAAATACAAATTAAATTAAATTAAAGCAACAAAAGTACCTACAATAATTTATTGTTGGTTATTAAATGAATATAGTACGAGACCCGGTATAAGAAATATATGCCCTCATCTGTTATTTAATTGGGATAAGAAATAAATGATGAAAAATTTCCACATTGATGCATTGCTTAGTTTTGCGGGTTGCCAGATAAAGAATGTCAAATGCTTAATTAACTGTACTACGTTGCCTTTGATCAAGTCAATGGTTTCCGAAATTTTGTATGAAAGATGTGTTTTTTTTTTGTTTTTTACAAGTTAGCCTTTGACTACAATCTCACCTGCTGGTAAGTGATAATGCAGTCTAAGATGGAAGCGGGCTAACTTGTTAGGAGGAGGATGAAAATCCACACCCCTTTCGGTTTCTACACGGCATCGTACCGGAACGCTAAATCGCTTGGCGGTACGTCTTTGCCGGTAGGTCACCTTGTTTGGCCGCAATTTAGTAAAATTACGGTCAAACAAGGTGACTTTGAACTATACTTTGACTTATAACTATCAGGTACGAGTATATAATAAAAAACATGGCTTTCCATTGGTAAAAGAATTTTCAAACTCGGTTGTGTAGGTTTCTAGATTACCCCCATAATACCACAAACTTTACCTCTTTATAACATTAGTATGGAATTTACTTCCATACTAATATGTGTACCCACTTAGGCACAATTCAAAATGAGTGATTTTTTCATCGTGAGTGATTTTTCAAAATGAGTGATTTTTCAATGTAGACGTGATAGCCCAGTGGATATGACCTCTGCCTCCAATTCCGGAGGGTGTGGGTTCGAATCCGGTCCGGGGTACACCTCCAAATTTTCAGTTGTGTGCATTTCAAGAAATTAAATATCACGTGTCACAAACGGTGAAGAAAAACATCGTGAGGAAACCTGCACGCCAGAGAGTTTCTTAATTCTCTGCGTGTGTGAAGTCTGCCAATCCGCATTGGGCCAGCGTGGTGGACTATTGGCCTAACCCCTCTCATTCTGAGACGAGACTCGAGCTCAGCAGTGAGCCGTATATGGGTTGATAACGATTATTCGGCTCACTGTTGAGCATGAGTCTCTTCTCAGAATGAGAGGGGTTGGGCTAATAGTCCACAACACTAGCCCAAGTCGGATTGGCAAACACACGCAGAGAATTAAGAAAATTCTCAAGTATGCAGGTTTCCTTACGATGTTTGCTCAAGTATGCAGGTTGAGTCTCTCCTCCCTCCTCCTCCTCCTTCCTCATGATGTTTTTCCTTCACCGTTTGAGACACGTGATATTTAATTAATAAAATGCACGTAATTGAAAAGTTGGAGGTACACCCTCCGAATCGAAGGCAGAAGTCATTTACTGGGCTATCACGTTACGAAAAATGAATGTCTACATTTTATTATGCCTACCTGAAACACGGTGCCCGGTTCGATATCGGACGGAAAGTTTCCTAGGTAAGTCCTCGCGCAGGGCTGTGAATTATTGACGGGGTTCAGAGGGCGCATATTGCGTCCCTAGCTTATTTATAGCTTAATTTGGCAGATTAAGCGGTGATGGTACCAAAATAGTTACCTACTTAACATTTATTTGAAGAATTTTTAAAATTGATAATTTGATTCGAGTTATTAGTTAAATCAACTTTTGTATTAACAAAACGAAACATAGTTAAATCTGTCCTAAATTTCATTTTGGTAAATTTATCTTAAGTAATAGTTAATAGAAATATTTAATTGAATTTTTATTTGTTTGTTACAATTTACGACTCAAAGACTATACGTTTAAAGAATAGGCTACTTGCCTCATTTGTAAACAGTGTTTAAACTGAATTATGGAAGTATTATAAGCTATATTTTATTTTGTCCCGTCAATAATAACCAGTAAAAAAATTAATATAAATGAAAAAATATCTACGTAAATTTTTTGCCGTCATTAGCAAGTGACGTCATTCATAGAGATAACAGCGTGATTGGCGTTTGCAGTGATGTGATATATCACGTCACCGCAAGCGCCAATCACAAACCGATACCTTGTAGCGAATGACGTCACAGTTTATGATTGGCGTTTGCGGTGATAAAAATACAATTTTGTTTTATAAAAATATTACGATTACGAGATTATTTTCTCAAATTAAAATGTGATTAGAGTTTCTAGGCATCTAAACTGCCTCTATGTAAAAAATCTTCTTATTTTGTACAGTAGGCGAGTAGCCTATTTTGTTATACTTGTACCTACTCATATATAAAATAAATGTATTTTGTTTGTTAATAAAATATATATTGATAAAATAAAAAACCTGAGGCCTGAGAGGCCGTCACTACTGTCAGAAGATGTAGGTACCTTGTCGTGAGGGGGGTCGTATTTAACGTCGGCGTGTATGGGGTCGGCGTGATTGGTGCGGATCTCCAGAGCACCGGTCGCGTCGCGTTTGCGTCGCGACAGGCGTTTTGCGTACTGAAAAAAAAAGCCATGTCAAAAATACAAAAAAATATCTAAATAAATACATTTATTTCGATTATGTAAGTTTAGTTTACATGTACTTTTGAAGCGTCAAGTATGTATATTTGCACGTAAAGATTCTTATATAATGATTTATTTATTTTGCTATCAAGCCGACGAACCCATGCGACAACGTCACCCAGGTCCGACAAAATACTCTCTACGTACGTTTCACACCAAAACCGGAGCATCCTCAGGAGATGTTGACCCTACAACGTGCAATTGCACAGTGTCGTTTTGACCTTTGCTTCGCCTTTTATATTTTTTCGTAATGATTCTACCACTGGTTCTGAAGGTAGGTTCTGCTGAGAAGAGCAATAAACTCGACAGGTCATCATCATCAGTATGAGCCTATATTAACGACCCACAGGAGTAGGCACTAGCGTGCATAAGGTTGTCGATTGGGGTATGCACTAAAAGAAAAATTTACCAGACTGGGAAAATCTGAATGCATTAAGGAAAACATCTCTTAGGTATCTGGGGGAGCACTTCAGGTAATAGGGTGTTCTCCTAATTGGAGAGCGAATATGGAGCTGAAAGCCACCACGCGGGTCCAATGCGGGTTGGCGGGCTCAGGGTGATAAGTAATATTAAATTCAACGTGCTCTACGAGGCACGGGAGTATAATACTACCAATATGTCAACTTCAGGCTGAGAATTTAACTTGAAATTTCTTAGAAAAAAGAAAAACTTACTATCTCACAGCCCGACCCAGGGTTCGAACCCTGGACCTCTTCATCCGAAACCATACAGACTAAATAGATGACCAGCGAGGCAATTTATCCATAGATAGCTAGATACAAAACTAGCCGTTTTGCGTTAGCTTTATTGTTATTAACAACCCATATTGGGCTCACGGTTGAGTATGAGTCTCCTCTCAGAATGAGGGTTTAGGCTCATTAATAGTCCACCACGCTGGCCCAATTTGGATAAGCAGACTTCACACACGAAAATATTTAAGAAAATTCTCAGGTATGCAGGCTTCCTCACGATGTCTTTCCTTCACCGTTTGAGATCTGATTTGAATCTACGCCCTCCAAATCGAAGGCAAAGATCCATCAACTGGGCTTTCACGGCTTGCGTTAGCCTAAGTAGGGTAAATACTTACAATTTCATCATATTGTCCAAAAACGCCAGCCGCTATAATAAATAAAAAAACAAACTTGTTCATGTCTGCCTCACAGCATTGTTTTTTAAAAGCGATAACTATCAGAAACCAATAAATTGTTGAAGCATATTTTACTCTACAATAAAAATAAATAGGAAAATGAAAATAAATATTCCATTTTCCACAAAATATGGAATGAGATTTTCACACGCGATAATACCTACAGTTTTGTTTGGATAACTGTAAAGGAACAATGTTTAAAACTCTTTCATTGATAGTGTTATTTGTTATGGTACAGGGCCATAGAGGAGTAAGTCTATTTTTATCTATGATTCAATTTATTAAAAAAAACCGGCTAAGTGCGTGTCGGGCTACGCGCAGTATAAGGTACCGTAGATTAAGTTAGCCTTTTAATAGGTTATGCACAAAAATATTGTTAATAACACCATCAGATAGACGATAAAAAATTCATCCTCACTTTGCATGTAGGGAAGGAAGAAAATTTTTGTTAGGAAGAAGGTAAAGATAATAGAAGGTAAAATAAATACTACAAACCTACTACTATTACAGACAACATAATAACCCTCGTATTTCTGTTCTCGGGCTCAAATTTTCTTCAAAATAATTATTTTATAAACTATATTTCGAAAATCTGAGTTTTTGAACGTAACCAAGGAAATTACCATACCTAAGTTATGGTATAAAATTGTCAGGTTTTCCAAATGCATACTTTTTATCTATTAACTAAACCATTACCCACCCTACATTATTTGACGTGACGGTTGGCTATTTCTGAAGCTAAGCATACCCAATATCGAGGGCTCAAATTTGGTGAAGGTACTTAACAGCATGAAAGGTTACGCCATTATACTGACACGTTCGAGTAAGTACAAAATTCCCCCTTTTAGATTCATCATCATCATCATATCAGCCGATGGACGTCCACTGCAGGACATAGGCCTTTTGTAGGGACTTCCAAACATCACGATACTGAGCCACCTGCATCCAGCGAATCCCTGCGACTCGCTTGATGTCGTCAGTCCACCTGGTGGGGGGTCGACCCACACTGCGCTTTCTAGTGCGGGGTCGCCATTCCAGCACTTTAGGACCCCAACGTCCATCGTCTCTTCGAACTATGTGCCCCGCCCATAGCCACTTCAGCTTCGCAACTCGTTGAGCTATGTTAAGATACTCCTAATATAGCTCGTTCCATCGCCCCCTGTGTGACTGACTTTCTTATGAGGCCCATAGTTAGCGACCAAGTCTCGGAACCATAGGTCATCATCACTTTTAGATTCCCCAGCTGTAAAGCCTCATAATATGATACCATAATGATTTCATAAACCGACTCCTTTATTATATACGGAACAGTAAAACAAAGGGAAGGGACCGTTTATTGCGAAGAACCCTTGCTTGTAGCGGTTACGTCAACAGTATATCTCCCTGTAACTTATAATACCTACACAACATCAATTTCAGCTTCAATATATAAGTCGTGTCATTTAAAAAGATTGCTTGTAGCTTTTACTTAACGATGAAACATTTTCTTTTAGTAGCAAGTTAGATTTAAGGAACCAGCTGAAAACAGTATGCTTGCTAAGGACATCTATCTTGGAAAAGTGCACGTAGTTAAATAAATACGCCTGTACAATTTCAGGATCCGCACCGGAGAGAAAATAAAACAACCAAGGCACTCGGCCGCTCCAATGCGAATCTTGTTTATTGTAAAAAACTTCACCATATATACCTTTTGTACGAACCACTCGATATCGCGATACAAAGTTGCGGACTTCACATACACTGCCATCTATCGGCACATCGCGTCGAATGGTCGATTATACAACGCCTTTGTATAAATTTGCGAATGTTGATGCTCTTTTTACTGTACACCAATTATAACTAGTCGTAACGTCTTCCTTATTGCTATCTCTTAGTTTATGGAGTGTTGTTATTTATTACAATATTATGTTATTTGTTTCATGTGACCACATTAATTCAGTCATTTGAAAGTTTTACCTTATGCTATTGTGTACCAATTCTGTGGATTTACCTGAAAAGTCTTCCGGTGTTTTGAGGATAAGTTTTCCGGGAGTTTTGAGTTTACGGATGAAATATACCAATATTAATAGATTTTGTGGAGTTATTTCAGATTTTCACTTTGGCACCTCATATTTTTACCTTGTAGTGAAGTATGTAAAATAGTCTTTAATAAAACCTTCCCTTCTTTTTGCAGAAAATACAGACTGAAGCTAATGCCCAGTCGGCATTGATGCCTCAGGAATTGAACCCGGCGTTTGCACCGGATAAGGTTTGTGAGTCCATGTCACGCGTAAGTTTAATGCGAGCCACTCACCATCCGATAAAACTGATCGTGTGTTGGTCGCGATGTGCATGACTTCCGATCACGACCAACACACGACCAGAGGAACTAGTGGGCGTTGTGATAACAATTATAGTCCGTGTACCCACGGATTTGCCGTTAGCAGCTTATACGGCTGTAGATATGCAGATATATATAGATATACAGCGTGTGTATATACAGGATGTCCCGTAAAAAATGCGACATACTCTACAGAGTGATAGGTAAGCAAGGTGATAGTATGTCGTAATATTTACGCTATATCACATGTTGTCTGAGGCTATATACACTACTAGCTGACGTCGCGTGGTTTCACCCACGTGGTTCCCGTTCCCGTATGAATACGGGTATAATATATAGCCTATAGCCTTCCTCAGCTAATGGGCTATCTAAAACTGAAAGAATTTTTCAAATCGGACCTGTAGTTCCTGAGATTAGCGCGTTCAATTAAACAAACAAACTCTTCAGCTTTATAATATTAGTAAAGATATAGCATATAAAATTTATATACACAAATGTAAAAGTTTTCTAGTATCCTGTGTAATTACATAAATATCGTGAAGCGAAAAAGAATTTATCGACAAATGGCGGCCAAGTCGGAAATATCTCTGTCTCTCTTTCGTTGCTATAGGATATTTCCGGTTCTTTTTTTTATTCATTACAAGTTATCCCTTGATTACAATCTCACCTGATTGTAAGTGATGATGCAATCTAAGATGGAAGCGGGCTAACTTGTTAGGAGGAGGATGAAAATTCACACCTTTTTCGGTTTCTACACGACATCGTACCGGAACGCTTAAACGATTGGCGGTACGTCTTTGTCGGTTGGGTGGTAACTAGCCACGGCCGAAGCCTCCCACCAGCCAGACCTGGACCAATTAAGAAAACCTCAATCGGCCCAGCCGGGAATCGAACCCAGGACCTCCGTCTTGTAAGTCCACCGCACATACCACTGCGCCACGGAGGCCGTTAAAAATTCGGTTCGGTGCTATTGGTCGACAATATGTCATTTTCACGATATATGTCGAAGGTCACATGATGGGTCAGCTGGATTTTAAGGATTTATTTCAGGAAGCATGGAAAGCGGCGCTCACGACGCGACAACGACGCGACTCGCCCGACGACACGACAATATGTCGCCTCAAGTCGTATAGTCGGATCGTGGCGTGTATAGTGCTCGCAGTGTCTGCTATTGTTGAGATTGTTGTATATTTTGTTGAGATTTATTATTATTAAATAAATGTTTGTTTTTTATAATAGTACCTTTTTATACCTTACATGTGCCAGTGATAGCGCAGTGGATAGGTATGACCTTTGACTCCGATTCCATAGGTTCCAATCGAATTATGAAATGAATTATAAATTATGAAATTATTATTATTATTAATCGAATTTATGAAATTAAATATCACTTGTCTCAAACGGTGAAGGAAAAACGTCGTGAGGAAACCTGCATACATGAAAATTTTCTTAATTATCTACGTGTGTGAAGTCTGCCAATCCGCATTGGGCCAGCGTAGTGGATTATTGGCCTATCCCTCCCATTCTGAGAGGAGACTCGTGCTCAGAAGTGTGACGGATATGTGTTCATAATGATGATGATGATACCTTCACTAGCAGACGCCGGACAGTTTCACCCCCGTGGTTCCGGTTCCCGTAGGAATACGGGGATAAAATACTGCCTATAGCACTCGGGGATAGTGTTTGTAGCTTTCCAACGGTGAAAGAATTTTCAAATCAGTTCTATAGTTTCAGATTCAATGTAAACAAACAAACATACGATCAAATCTTTTCTCTATAAACGAGCAACATTAGTATATGTTTATTAGTCTTTTTTTTTAATTTTTGGCAATGTTAATATAAATAAAAAATACAAACACTATTAATAATTTATAAAACAAATTAACCCTCCCATTTTACATTTGAGTGCCCAAGCAACCGGTGGTCAGGGCTCCAGAGTGAGGAACCTCCTCACAATACGCGCCGTCTCAAGAATCACTGCCTTCTGTATCCGACTCTTGATCCAACAGTTAAGCGAAAGCTTCATACGATGTTGGTCGAACCTTTTCGCTTGACCATTGACTGAAACAACTATGGGAACAATTTGACTCAACAATCCACACGGCAATAGATTATTATTATGTAGGTACTGGTCGTGTAGTACACCATAAAAATAGGCTGATAATGGCCAATACAATTATATACTGTCAACTTATAAAAGTATCGCCACATTAATCACTATTTATCCATCCATACACCATGTTAAAGCATATGACCATATCCATCGATTAACTAAACAAGCGTTTACCGTGAACTCAAATTAAACTGCACGGATATCAAGTGGCCCATATAAAGTCACCGTCTGGTCGTGTGGGTCACATTGATAACAACATGCAGTGGTTCACACTACTCGCTGTTTTAGTGGCTCTACTGTGCGCCGTGATGGTATGTATGAATACATTTACTTTGGTTTTTTAGAGTAGGGGTACGGTAGGGGTAGGTTAGGGGTAGGGTAGGGAAGAAGTGCACATAAGTCAAAGCTGACCGCTAGTAAAATATCGATACATAAGGCAGTTCTTCTTCTCTTCTTCTTTTTCCCGGGCCTTTTCCGCACTTGGCCAACAGAAGGCAGTTATTGATACGATGCGTTTTCCTCAATCTGCAGCCCTGACCACGGATGCTAGGGCACTCAAAGGTTTAATTTAAAAAAAAAATTCAATATGTACGGTTATTATAATAACATCTAATAGTGATCGCTAAATAGTTTATTTGTTTAATCCCCCCTCTTCTATGAAAAGAGAGGCCTGCTGTAGTGGGTCATTAAAACAGGCTGACAATTTATATTGGCTAAAAATAACTATTTGGATCTGCAAAGTTATTATGTATCTCGGTATACCATTGAAATAATGAGTCACTACAACGTTTTTCAATGAAATGACATAAGTATCATCATTTTACGTAAAATGGAAGCAAGAAGTGATAGTGGAAAGTAGTAAGATTATTTCAACGAAAACCTAAAAAAAATTACGAGAACCATGTTAGATGATCGTAAATCAAAAAAAAATCATTGCCATTTGACGACAATTACGAATAACCAAGATCATTTCGTCGAAATAACTATGTTAGATGATCACAATTACAAAAATACGATGAAAAACGATGTTGTGACTTATTATTTGAATGGTACACCGAGTTACATGACCCTGCTGTTCTGATCTGAATCTCTCTCTGTAGTCATGTCTGCCTCATGACTGAGGATCATGACCGCCTTGGCGAGTCATCGTTTGGTTTATAATACTCTGAATCTATGTGTAAATTAAATGTGGGCAAATAAATGGTCATTCATTCATTCGTTTATTCATTCATTCCTTCCTTCATTCTCCAGGCGCAACAGCCTCAGGACAGATCTCCGGACTTCACCGACAAATACGCAGAGCTGGCATCCCCGGTACCTGCCAATGTCAACCTCGACGAACTGGTTGCTACCCTGCGAGCCGCCGGCAGTCACCAATAAGCTGCACCCTCCAACCCCTATTTTATTTTCTCTATAACTAAACAGAAAACACTGAAGGGCGTCTTGAACTTAACGATGACAGATATGGAGACGATACCTTTGTATAAGCTAATATAATTAGCAAAGTTTAATAATAATGCATAAAATTATGATGGAAATTTTAACACTAAATTCTTGATGAAAAGTTAATTGGGCCTTGAGACAAGATGAAGGACTTATAAAGTCATACTATTTAGGTCCCCAAAATATACATAGAATAAATTTGTAGGTAGGGTTTCCTAAAATGGTGTTTTCCACGAAGATAATATTGACAGATTATGACTAACGATGTCTATGTCTTATTGAAACCTAGTAAAGACGGATGTCGTGTAAAGGAGCCATTACTTGGTAGCTGAAGTTGATAACATTTTTTTTTACTATTTTTTGTAACTATCAAAACCTGAAAATCCGAGATTAAATAAATAAAATAGAGCAGGAATCGAAGTCCTAGTAAAACTAGACTTTACCTTAAGTTTTTGACAATATTCTTCTTACCTTTACTTTAAGGCCAACCATAGCATTGCTATCAATATTTTGATTTTTTGGATATAAATTGAATTAGTTGTAGAGTAAATAATATGGATTGAGTGGTCAATCTTGGCATACCCACTGAAAATGGTAGAGTAAGTTGTTTGCGCCTAGTAACTATATCCCACTAATTATAGAAAATTATTTATAGATCAAAAGTGATATTATGTAATAATTGAATTTTTGCGTGTTTTTGGTTGTTAATAAATTGTAGAAGCGTGCTGTTGTCCATAAATGTTTTATTCTTGGTCGCTACCTACCTAATACCTACTTATAACCATGTATTGTGGCTGATGGGAGGCTTCGGCCGTGGCTAGTTACCACCCTACCGACAAAGACATATCGCCAAGCGATTAAGCGTTAGCCCTTGCATCAGGTGAGATGCAAGGACTAACTTGTAAAGAATAAAAAAAAGGTTCCCCACTCCTGACATCAGGTTGCTTGGGCACTTTAAAGCCCCGCAAATGGTGGGAGGAGTATTTTTATTGGTGTCTTTTAATATTTTATATTTATTTTTAGGTATATTTTTTTTAGCTTAGGTTAAAAAAAACTACAATACTTAAATAAATAAACGATAAATTTTTGTGAACAATTTAAAAACATTTATAGTTATATATACTTAGTATTTTCACTTTTTATTAATCAATATATTTTCGTCTCGCAGGGTAAAGTCGCTCGTAGTGCAAGTTAATATCCGACGCAAATAGTCGCGGACGATCGCGAGACTTTCGGCCTAGAGGTATATAGTCGTAGGGCACCTGAAACCATGATAAAATAAATAATTACACAGCAATCCGATTTGTAATAAAATTGACCAAACAAATGGCCCACCTGCAGGGTTATTATGTAATTCAAGTAATCAGTCACTACATCGCTTTTCATCGTATTTTCGTTTTTGCAATCGTCTAACAGTGTGTTTTCAACGAAATGACACAATAATCGTCATTTAACGTAAAGTAACATTAGTGTAGTAGTGATATTAGCGGGTAGTAACGTTATTTTAACGAAAAACTGATATTTACGTAATTTTGTTGAAATATTCATGATAAACGATAGTTAAAACAAAAAATGATGTCAAATGACATATTCAAGCTAATTCGTCATCAACCCATATTCGGCTCACTGCTGAGCTCGAGTCTCCTCTCAGAATGAGAGGGGTTAAGCCAATAGTCCACCACGCTGGCCCAATGCGGATTGGCAGACTTCACACACGTAGAGAATTAAGATAATTCTCTGATATGCAGGTTTCCTCACGATGTTTTCCTTCACCGATTGAGACACGTGATATTTATTTTTTTAAATTGAAAGCTAATTACATAGAAATAACTATATTAATCACAAAAACGAAAATACGACAAAAATCGGTGTAGTGACTCATTGTTTGAATGGTACACTGAGATACATAAGGCCGCTGATGGGAAGTGAAAGTTTATCTAAAATACACTAATGTTACAGTAAAACCTATGACTTAATCGCTAACTATGGGGCTCATAAGAAGTCTCAGAATCACACAACAGGCAATGGAACCAGCTATGCTTGGAGTATCTCTGCATGATCGAATCAGAAATGAGGAGATCCGCAGAAGAACTACAGTCAACGAAATAGCTCAACGAGTCGTAAAGCTGAAGCAGGCAGTGGGCGGGGCACTGCGTGATGTTTGGAAGTCCCTACAAAAGGCCATGTCCTGTATTGGACGTCCATCGACTGACTTATGATGACAGCAAGACACCCTGAATAATTTCTGACACTTAAAATTTAAATACCTTCAAAGCAAGAGTGAATAGGCATCTCTTCTAGGTAAGAGCGCTCCAACGTAGACTACATTAATGTATCAATTAATGTATTAATCACTGTTAATTGTAGTAAAGCGCGAACCTATATTGCATAAAAACACGCAATAACTTACAAAATGCTACCTTTAATGACCTTAATACCTTAAATGACAATATGTTATATGAGTAGATGTTGAGCTTTATGTACCTGTAATTACACCGAAAAACACGCTCTACAGACTAATGTCAGATGTCATGTCAGAATAAAACACAGCAATGCTGTTTGACACCAGAAATGAGCATAACAAACTGTCACAACTCAACTATTTCTAGATTCCTATTCTCGCACTATATTAGTCTGATTATAAAAGTTCTAAGTAAATACAGTTAAAGATATAAATCAAACAAAAGTTTAACGAGAATTGGGAACCTTTTTACGGTCCATTACAATCGAGTGAGTGACTTGAAAGAGAAGACTGATACGACACAAAAGAAACATCTCTTTTATTGCGACTCAGTGCTACGGATGATGGAGAGATACCAATTAGGCTCCTTGCACACTAGACGACCACGATAAGTTGTTGGTCAAGCCGGTCGAGGTTAAAAATACGTAAACCTGCGCCCGACCACGAGCGGTCGAGAAACAGTCAATTTTCGAGCTCACTTACGAACTACCCTCGCAACTATATAGGTGGTTGGGCCGCACGACCTACATTGAGACACGACGACGCAAGTGTCGGATGGGGGTTCGGGCCTCGAAGCTTGACCTCCTTGCTCGAGTATTAATAGCGGGAGTCTTGTTCCCATTTCTTCCAGCCCCGAAGCATCAAGGCCTATGAGTCAGGTGTCGTGCTGTATTCGCTGTCACAGGACTAATGCGCAAACGCTCACAGCGAAATATACATCGATATAAATCGTTAGATGGGCCTCTCCCTAATAAAGAACGCACAATTTTATGTCATTACCTAAAGACGTACACGCCCATCTTATCTTACTACGTAACAAGCGCATGCTGTGAGTGGACGTGGACTTAAACAACTGTTTTTTTTTCATTTTAATCCCTTAATTATGCCTTCGTGTTCATTTTGGAAGTGTAAAAACACAAGCCACAAATGAATAAAGAGAAAATATGTGTTACGAGTGATAACGTACTCAATGTGCGAAACAATGACTATTCCGCGACGCTTTGAGGCCTAGGATGGAACTATACTTATAAGCTTGGTCACAACGACCAGTCGTTCCTATTCGGTCTGCGGCTACTCGGTGGTTCATATGGTTTCTTCAGTTAAAGTCACCTACGCACTGAGCGGCCAGGCCATGGCGGCTACACTCGCGACCACACACGCACGGTTGCGCGGCATTCTATTGGATGAGGACCCTGGTCGCTGGTTGCTGGTTGCTATAAGAGTGCGGGGCTTAATACGATTGCTTATTAAATCCAAAACTACGACGCGCGCACTGGCGACCTTTGGTCACCAGTGCATAGTTACCCTAACCTGGTCGTGGCCACCTAGTGCGCTAGGTGCCTTATATTTCCCAGTTTATGTCGAATCAAAAACCAACTGTAATAAGGTTTTATGGTTGGTACTAACTGTGAGTAAGGATAACAAAGATCGGACTGGGTATGATTTTGTTAGGAGAATTTTGTACTTTTTTGTGGCGCTGTTCATTCAAATAGACCCTCAAGATTATTATTATACATAATTTTTGGCGGCCTTTGTGGCGCAGTGGTATGCGCGGTGGATTTACAAGACGGAGGTCCTGGGTTCGGTTCCCGGCTGGGCCGATTCATTTTGTCTTAATTGGTCCAGGTCTGGCTGGTGGGAGGCTTCGGCCGTGGCTAGTTACCCTACCGACAAAGACGTACCGCCAAGCAATTTAGCGTTCCGGTACGATGTCGTGTAGAAATCGAAAGGGGGTGTGGATTTTCATCCTCCTCCTCCACAAGTTAGTCCGCTTACATCTTAGATTGCATCATCACTTACCATCAGATGAGCTTGTAATCAAGGGCTAACTTGTAAAGAATAAAAATTAAATATATATATATATATATATATATATATATATATATATATATATATATATACACAGCGCTGACTGCAAACTATATATTATATAGAACCTATATATATATATATATATATATATATATATAGTTTGCAGTCAGCTCTGTGTGTATTTGTATGTGATAAGTTAGAGAGGTACCTAACTACCAAAACTACAGTATACGGCAACTTATAAGTTTTTCAAATACCCTACCTACGCCCAATAACATATAACAAGCCAAATAAACTCATTAATTCTAAGATTGTGTAAAGTGTATAAATCTGAAAGAACGTATGTAGCTACCGTTATTTCATTATTGTAATAAAACATATTTTGTAATAGATTTCTACGTTTAGTACCTACCTAAAAATATAATTAATTAAATAATTAAATATAGTACCTATATTTTATCCGCTTAATAATATGTTTAGAATACTAACCTGTGTAATGGCTGTCATAACTAAAAATGAAAATATTACAAACATAAAACACAACTTCATAGTTCACTACCGTAGATCGTACTGTAATCCAAGCACGGTTCAGAGAAATTTCAGTTGAAATGCCTAACAGTTTTCATGGTTATTTTATGTCAATAACTTCTTAAAATCAATTGGAC